>NW_026089144.1:0-10357 GCF_024542745.1 Macaca thibetana thibetana | reverse complement strand
TGAGGGAAAGCTGTAACTCTGTGAGATGATTTCACAGAACACAAAGAAGTTTCTCAGAAAGCTTCTTTCTCTTTGTTATCGGAGGATATTTCCTTTGGCCCTATAGTCTTCAAAGGGATCCGAAATATCTGTTCTCAGATTCCACAGAAATAAGGCTAGCAAAGAGATCCACGAAATACAGATGTAACTCTGTGAGATGAATTAACAGAACACTAAGCAGTTTCTCAGAAAGCTTCTTTCCAGATTTCATCTGAGGATATTTCCTTTTTCACCATAGCCCTCTATGGGCTTCCAAATATCACTTTGCCAATTCCACAAGAACTGTCTTAGCGAAAGGCTTCTTGAGGGGAAAGCTGTAACTCTGTGAGATGATTTCACAGAACACAAAGAAGTTTCTCAGAAAGCTTCTTTCTCTTTGTTATCGGAGGATATTTCCTTTGGCCCTATAGTCTTCAAAGGGATCCGAAATATCTGTTCTCAGATTCCACAGAAATAAGGCTAGCAAAGAGATCCACGAAATACAGATGTAACTCTGTGAGATGAATTAACAGAACACTAAGCAGTTTCTCAGAAAGCTTCTTTCCAGATTTCATCTGAGGATATTTCCTTTTTCACCAGCCCTCTATATTATCACTTTGCCAACAAGGCTCCCTCTATGGGCTTCCAAATATCACTTTGCCAATTTTCCACAAGAACTGTCTTAGCGAAAGGCTTCTTGAGGGGAAAGCTGTAACTCTGTGAGATGATTTCACAGAACACAAAGAAGTTTCTCAGAAAGCTTCTTTCTCTTTGTTATCGGAGGATATTTCCTTTGGCCCTATAGTCTTCAAAGGGATCCGAAATATCTGTTCTCAGATTCCACAGAAATAAGGCTAGCAAAGAGATCCACGAAATACAGATGTAACTCTGTGAGATGAATTAACAGAACACTAAGCAGTTTCTCAGAAAGCTTCTTTCCAGATTTCATCTGAGGATATTTCCTTTTTCACCATAGCCCTCTATGGCTTCCAAATATCACTTTGCCAATTCCACAAGAACTGTCTTAGCGAAAGGCTTCTTGAGGGAAAGCTGTAACTCTGTGAGATGATTTCACAGAACACAAAGAAGTTTCTCAGAAAGCTTCTTTCTCTTTGTTATCGGAGGATATTTCCTTTGGCCCTATAGTCTTCAAAGGGATCCGAAATATCTGTTCTCAGATTCCACAGAAATAAGGCTAGCAAAGAGATCCACGAAATACAGATGTAACTCTGTGAGATGAATTAACAGAACACTAAGCAGTTTCTCAGAAAGCTTCTTTCCAGATTTCATCTGAGGATATTTCCTTTTTCACCATAGCCCTCTATGGGCTTCCAAATATCACTTTGCCAATTCCACAAGAACTGTCTTAGCGAAAGGCTTCTTGAGGGAAAGCTGTAACTCTGTGAGATGATTTCACAGAACACAAAGAAGTTTCTCAGAAAGCTTCTTTCTCTTTGTTATCGGAGGATATTTCCTTTGGCCCTATAGTCTTCAAAGGGATCCGAAATATCTGTTCTCAGATTCCACAGAAATAAGGCTAGCAAAGAGATCCACGAAATACAGATGTAACTCTGTGAGATGAATTAACAGAACACTAAGCAGTTTCTCAGAAAGCTTCTTTCCAGATTTCATCTGAGGATATTTCCTTTTTCACCATAGCCCTCTATGGGCTTCCAAATATCACTTTGCCAATTCCACAAGAACTGTCTTAGCGAAAGGCTTCTTGAGGGGAAAGCTGTAACTCTGTGAGATGATTTCACAGAACACAAAGAAGTTTCTCAGAAAGCTTCTTTCTCTTTGTTATCGGAGGATATTTCCTTTGGCCCTATAGTCTTCAAAGGGATCCGAAATATCTGTTCTCAGATTCCACAGAAATAAGGCTAGCAAAGAGATCCACGAAATACAGATGTAACTCTGTGAGATGAATTAACAGAACACTAAGCAGTTTCTCAGAAAGCTTCTTTCCAGATTTCATCTGAGGATATTTCCTTTTTCACCATAGCCCTCTATGGGCTTCCAAATATCACTTTGCCAATTCCACAAGAACTGTCTTAGCGAAAGGCTTCTTGAGGGAAAGCTGTAACTCTGTGAGATGATTTCACAGAACACAAAGAAGTTTCTCAGAAAGCTTCTTTCTCTTTGTTATCGGAGGATATTTCCTTTGGCCCTATAGTCTTCAAAGGGATCCGAAATATCTGTTCTCAGATTCCACAGAAATAAGGCTAGCAAAGAGATCCACGAAATACAGATGTAACTCTGTGAGATGAATTAACAGAACACTAAGCAGTTTCTCAGAAAGCTTCTTTCCAGATTTCATCTGAGGATATTTCCTTTTTCACCATAGCCCTCTATGGGCTTCCAAATATCACTTTGCCAATTCCACAAGAACTGTCTTAGCGAAAGGCTTCTTGAGGGGAAAGCTGTAACTCTGTGAGATGATTTCACAGAACACAAAGAAGTTTCTCAGAAAGCTTCTTTCTCTTTGTTATCGGAGGATATTTCCTTTGGCCCTATAGTCTTCAAAGGGATCCGAAATATCTGTTCTCAGATTCCACAGAAATAAGGCTAGCAAAGAGATCCACGAAATACAGATGTAACTCTGTGAGATGAATTAACAGAACACTAAGCAGTTTCTCAGAAAGCTTCTTTCCAGATTTCATCTGAGATATATTTCCTTTTTCACCATAGCCCTCTATGGGCTTCCAAATATCACTTTGCCAATTCCACAAGAACTGTCTTAGCGAAAGGCTTCTTGAGGGAAAGCTGTAACTCTGTGAGATGATTTCACAGAACACAAAGAAGTTTCTCAGAAAGCTTCTTTCTCTTTGTTATCGGAGGATATTTCCTTTGGCCCTATAGTCTTCAAAGGGATCCGAAATATCTGTTCTCAGATTCCACAGAAATAAGGCTAGCAAAGAGATCCACGAAATACAGATGTAACTCTGTGAGATGAATTAACAGAACACTAAGCAGTTTCTCAGAAAGCTTCTTTCCAGATTTCATCTGAGGATATTTCCTTTTTCACCATAGCCCTCTATGGGCTTCCAAATATCACTTTGCCAATTCCACAAGAACTGTCTTAGCGAAAGGCTTCTTGAGGGAAAGCTGTAACTCTGTGAGATGATTTCACAGAACACAAAGAAGTTTCTCAGAAAGCTTCCTTTCTCTTTGTTATCGAGGATATTTCCTTTGGCCCTATAGTCTTCAAAGGGATCCGAAATATCTGTTCTCAGATTCCACAGAAATAAGGCTAGCAAAGAGATCCACGAAATACAGATGTAACTCTGTGAGATGAATTAACAGAACACTAAGCAGTTTCTCAGAAAGCTTCTTTCCAGATTTCATCTGAGGATATTTCCTTTTTCACCATAGCCCTCTATGGGCTTCCAAATATCACTTTGCCAATTCCACAAGAACTGTCTTAGCGAAAGGCTTCTTGAGGGAAAGCTGTAACTCTGTGAGATGATTTCACAGAACACAAAGAAGTTTCTCAGAAAGCTTCTTTCTCTTTGTTATCGGAGGATATTTCCTTTGGCCCTATAGTCTTCAAAGGGATCCGAAATATCTGTTCTCAGATTCCACAGAAATAAGGCTAGCAAAGAGATCCACGAAATACAGATGTAACTCTGTGAGATGAATTAACAGAACACTAAGCAGTTTCTCAGAAAGCTTCTTTCCAGATTTCATCTGAGGATATTTCCTTTTTCACCATAGCCCTCTATGGGCTTCCAAATATCACTTTGCCAATTCCACAAGAACTGTCTTAGCGAAAGGCTTCTTGAGGGGAAAGCTGTAACTCTGTGAGATGATTTCACAGAACACAAAGAAGTTTCTCAGAAAGCTTCTTTCTCTTTGTTATCGGAGGATATTTCCTTTGGCCCTATAGTCTTCAAAGGGATCCGAAATATCTGTTCTCAGATTCCACAGAAATAAGGCTAGCAAAGAGATCCACGAAATACAGATGTAACTCTGTGAGATGAATTAACAGAACACTAAGCAGTTTCTCAGAAAGCTTCTTTCCAGATTTCATCTGAGGATATTTCCTTTTTCACCATAGCCCTCTATGGGCTTCCAAATATCACTTTGCCAATTCCACAAGAACTGTCTTAGCGAAAGGCTTCTTGAGGGGAAAGCTGTAACTCTGTGAGATGATTTCACAGAACACAAAGAAGTTTCTCAGAAAGCTTCTTTCTCTTTGTTATCGGAGGATATTTCCTTTGGCCCTATAGTCTTCAAAGGGATCCGAAATATCTGTTCTCAGATTCCACAGAAATAAGGCTAGCAAAGAGATCCACGAAATACAGATGTAACTCTGTGAGATGAATTAACAGAACACTAAGCAGTTTCTCAGAAAGCTTCTTTCCAGATTTCATCTGAGGATATTTCCTTTTTCACCATAGCCCTCTATGGGCTTCCAAATATCACTTTGCCAATTCCACAAGAACTGTCTTAGCGAAAGGCTTCTTGAGGGGAAAGCTGTAACTCTGTGAGATGATTTCACAGAACACAAAGAAGTTTCTCAGAAAGCTTCTTTCTCTTTGTTATCGGAGGATATTTCCTTTGGCCCTATAGTCTTCAAAGGGATCCGAAATATCTGTTCTCAGATTCCACAGAAATAAGGCTAGCAAAGAGATCCACGAAATACAGATGTAACTCTGTGAGATGAATTAACAGAACACTAAGCAGTTTCTCAGAAAGCTTCTTTCCAGATTTCATCTGAGGATATTTCCTTTTTCACCATAGCCCTCTATGGGCTTCCAAATATCACTTTGCCAATTCCACAAGAACTGTCTTAGCGAAAGGCTTCTTGAGGGAAAGCTGTAACTCTGTGAGATGATTTCACAGAACACAAAGAAGTTTCTCAGAAAGCTTCTTTCTCTTTGTTATCGGAGGATATTTCCTTTGGCCCTATAGTCTTCAAAGGGATCCGAAATATCTGTTCTCAGATTCCACAGAAATAAGGCTAGCAAAGAGATCCACGAAATACAGATGTAACTCTGTGAGATGAATTAACAGAACACTAAGCAGTTTCTCAGAAAGCTTCTTTCCAGATTTCATCTGAGGATATTTCCTTTTTCACCATAGCCCTCTATGGGCTTCCAAATATCACTTTGCCAATTCCACAAGAACTGTCTTAGCGAAAGGCTTCTTGAGGGGAAAGCTGTAACTCTGTGAGATGATTTCACAGAACACAAAGAAGTTTCTCAGAAAGCTTCTTTCTCTTTGTTATCGGAGGATATTTCCTTTGGCCCTATAGTCTTCAAAGGGATCCGAAATATCTGTTCTCAGATTCCACAGAAATAAGGCTAGCAAAGAGATCCACGAAATACAGATGTAACTCTGTGAGATGAATTAACAGAACACTAAGCAGTTTCTCAGAAAGCTTCTTTCCAGATTTCATCTGAGGATATTTCCTTTTTCACCATAGCCCTCTATGGGCTTCCAAATATCACTTTGCCAATTCCACAAGAACTGTCTTAGCGAAAGGCTTCTTGAGGGGAAAGCTGTAACTCTGTGAGATGATTTCACAGAACACAAAGAAGTTTCTCAGAAAGCTTCTTTCTCTTTGTTATCGGAGGATATTTCCTTTGGCCCTATAGTCTTCAAAGGGATCCGAAATATCTGTTCTCAGATTCCACAGAAATAAGGCTAGCAAAGAGATCCACGAAATACAGATGTAACTCTGTGAGATGAATTAACAGAACACTAAGCAGTTTCTCAGAAAGCTTCTTTCCAGATTTCATCTGAGGATATTTCCTTTTTCACCATAGCCCTCTATGGGCTTCCAAATATCACTTTGCCAATTCCACAAGAACTGTCTTAGCGAAAGGCTTCTTGAGGGAAAGCTGTAACTCTGTGAGATGATTTCACAGAACACAAAGAAGTTTCTCAGAAAGCTTCTTTCTCTTTGTTATCGGAGGATATTTCCTTTGGCCCTATAGTCTTCAAAGGGATCCGAAATATCTGTTCTCAGATTCCACAGAAATAAGGCTAGCAAAGAGATCCACGAAATACAGATGTAACTCTGTGAGATGAATTAACAGAACACTAAGCAGTTTCTCAGAAAGCTTCTTTCCAGATTTCATCTGAGGATATTTCCTTTTTCACCATAGCCCTCTATGGGCTTCCAAATATCACTTTGCCAATTCCACAAGAACTGTCTTAGCGAAAGGCTTCTTGAGGGGAAAGCTGTAACTCTGTGAGATGATTTCACAGAACACAAAGAAGTTTCTCAGAAAGCTTCTTTCTCTTTGTTATCGGAGGATATTTCCTTTGGCCCTATAGTCTTCAAAGGGATCCGAAATATCTGTTCTCAGATTCCACAGAAATAAGGCTAGCAAAGAGATCCACGAAATACAGATGTAACTCTGTGAGATGAATTAACAGAACACTAAGCAGTTTCTCAGAAAGCTTCTTTCCAGATTTCATCTGAGGATATTTCCTTTTTCACCATAGCCCTCTATGGGCTTCCAAATATCACTTTGCCAATTCCACAAGAACTGTCTTAGCGAAAGGCTTCTTGAGGGGAAAGCTGTAACTCTGTGAGATGATTTCACAGAACACAAAGAAGTTTCTCAGAAAGCTTCTTTCTCTTTGTTATCGGAGGATATTTCCTTTGGCCCTATAGTCTTCAAAGGGATCCGAAATATCTGTTCTCAGATTCCACAGAAATAAGGCTAGCAAAGAGATCCACGAAATACAGATGTAACTCTGTGAGATGAATTAACAGAACACTAAGCAGTTTCTCAGAAAGCTTCTTTCCAGATTTCATCTGAGGATATTTCCTTTTTCACCATAGCCCTCTATGGGCTTCCAAATATCACTTTGCCAATTCCACAAGAACTGTCTTAGCGAAAGGCTTCTTGAGGGAAAGCTGTAACTCTGTGAGATGATTTCACAGAACACAAAGAAGTTTCTCAGAAAGCTTCTTTCTCTTTGTTATCGGAGGATATTTTCCTTTGGCCCTATAGTCTTCAAAGGGATCCGAAATATCTGTTCTCAGATTCCACAGAAATAAGGCTAGCAAAGAGATCCACGAAATACAGATGTAACTCTGTGAGATGAATTAACAGAACACTAAGCAGTTTCTCAGAAAGCTTCTTTCCAGATTTCATCTGAGGATATTTCCTTTTTCACCATAGCCCCTCTATGGGCTTCCAAATATCACTTTGCCAATTCCACAAGAACTGTCTTAGCGAAAGGCTTCTTGAGGGAAAGCTGTAACTCTGTGAGATGATTTCACAGAACACAAAGAAGTTTCTCAGAAAGCTTCTTTCTCTTTGTTATCGGAGGATATTTCCTTTGGCCCTATAGTCTTCAAAGGGATCCGAAATATCTGTTCTCAGATTCCACAGAAATAAGGCTAGCAAAGAGATCCACGAAATACAGATGTAACTCTGTGAGATGAATTAACAGAACACTAAGCAGTTTCTCAGAAAGCTTCTTTCCAGATTTCATCTGAGGATATTTCCTTTTTCACCATAGCCCTCTATGGGCTTCCAAATATCACTTTGCCAATTCCACAAGAACTGTCTTAGCGAAAGGCTTCTTGAGGGGAAAGCTGTAACTCTGTGAGATGATTTCACAGAACACAAAGAAGTTTCTCAGAAAGCTTCTTTCTCTTTGTTATCGGAGGATATTTCCTTTGGCCCTATAGTCTTCAAAGGGATCCGAAATATCTGTTCTCAGATTCCACAGAAATAAGGCTAGCAAAGAGATCCACGAAATACAGATGTAACTCTGTGAGATGAATTAACAGAACACTAAGCAGTTTCTCAGAAAGCTTCTTTCCAGATTTCATCTGAGGATATTTCCTTTTTCACCATAGCCCTCTATGGGCTTCCAAATATCACTTTGCCAATTCCACAAGAACTGTCTTAGCGAAAGGCTTCTTGAGGGAAAGCTGTAACTCTGTGAGATGATTTCACAGAACACAAAGAAGTTTCTCAGAAAGCTTCTTTCTCTTTGTTATCGGAGGATATTTCCTTTGGCCCTATAGTCTTCAAAGGGATCCGAAATATCTGTTCTCAGATTCCACAGAAATAAGGCTAGCAAAGAGATCCACGAAATACAGATGTAACTCTGTGAGATGAATTAACAGAACACTAAGCAGTTTCTCAGAAAGCTTCTTTCCAGATTTCATCTGAGGATATTTCCTTTTTCACCATAGCCCTCTATGGGCTTCCAAATATCACTTTGCCAATTCCACAAGAACTGTCTTAGCGAAAGGCTTCTTGAGGGGAAAGCTGTAACTCTGTGAGATGATTTCACAGAACACAAAGAAGTTTCTCAGAAAGCTTCTTTCTCTTTGTTATCGGAGATTATTTCCTTTGGCCCTATAGTCTTCAAAGGGATCCGAAATATCTGTTCTCAGATTCCACAGAAATAAGGCTAGCAAAGAGATCCACGAAATACAGATGTAACTCTGTGAGATGAATTAACAGAACACTAAGCAGTTTCTCAGAAAGCTTCTTTCCAGATTTCATCTGAGGATATTTCCTTTTTCACCATAGCCCTCTATGGGCTTCCAAATATCACTTTGCCAATTCACAAGAACTGTCTTAGCGAAAGGCTTCTTGAGGGGAAAGCTGTAACTCTGTGAGATGATTTCACAGAACACAAAGAAGTTTCTCAGAAAGCTTCTTTCTCTTTGTTATCGGAGGATATTTCCTTTGGCCCTATAGTCTTCAAAGGGATCCGAAATATCTGTTCTCAGATTCCACAGAAATAAGGCTAGCAAAGAGATCCACGAAATACAGATGTAACTCTGTGAGATGAATTAACAGAACACTAAGCAGTTTCTCAGAAAGCTTCTTTCCAGATTTCATCTGAGGATATTTCCTTTTTCACCATAGCCCTCTATGGGCTTCCAAATATCACTTTGCCAATTCCACAAGAACTGTCTTAGCGAAAGGCTTCTTGAGGGGAAAGCTGTAACTCTGTGAGATGATTTCACAGAACACAAAGAAGTTTCTCAGAAAGCTTCTTTCTCTTTGTTATCGGAGGATATTTCCTTTGGCCCTATAGTCTTCAAAGGGATCCGAAATATCTGTTCTCAGATTCCACAGAAATAAGGCTAGCAAAGAGATCCACGAAATACAGATGTAACTCTGTGAGATGAATTAACAGAACACTAAGCAGTTTCTCAGAAAGCTTCTTTCCAGATTTCATCTGAGGATATTTCCTTTTTCACCATAGCCCTCTATGGGCTTCCAAATATCACTTTGCCAATTCCACAAGAACTGTCTTAGCGAAAGGCTTCTTGAGGGGAAAGCTGTAACTCTGTGAGATGATTTCACAGAACACAAAGAAGTTTCTCAGAAAGCTTCTTTCTCTTTGTTATCGGAGGATATTTCCTTTGGCCCTATAGTCTTCAAAGGGATCCGAAATATCTGTTCTCAGATTCCACAGAAATAAGGCTAGCAAAGAGATCCACGAAATACAGATGTAACTCTGTGAGATGAATTAACAGAACACTAAGCAGTTTCTCAGAAAGCTTCTTTCCAGATTTCATCTGAGGATATTTCCTTTTTCACCATAGCCCTCTATGGGCTTCCAAATATCACTTTGCCAATTCCACAAGAACTGTCTTAGCGAAAGGCTTCTTGAGGGGAAAGCTGTAACTCTGTGAGATGATTCACAGAACACAAAGAAGTTTCTCAGAAAGCTTCTTTCTCTTTGTTATCGGAGGATATTTCCTTTGGCCCTATAGTCTTCAAAGGGATCCGAAATATCTGTTCTCAGATTCCACAGAAATAAGGCTAGCAAAGAGATCCACGAAATACAGATGTAACTCTGTGAGATGAATTAACAGAACACTAAGCAGTTTCTCAGAAAGCTTCTTTCCAGATTTCATCTGAGGATATTTCCTTTTTCACCATAGCCCTCTATGGGCTTCCAAATATCACTTTGCCAATTCCACAAGAACTGTCTTAGCGAAAGGCTTCTTGAGGGAAAGCTGTAACTCTGTGAGATGATTTCACAGAACACAAAGAAGTTTCTCAGAAAGCTTCTTTCTCTTTGTTATCGGAGGATATTTCCTTTGGCCCTATAGTCTTCAAAGGGATCCGAAATATCTGTTCTCAGATTCCACAGAAATAAGGCTAGCAAAGAGATCCACGAAATACAGATGTAACTCTGTGAGATGAATTAACAGAACACTAAGCAGTTTCTCAGAAAGCTTCTTTCCAGATTTCATCTGAGGATATTTCCTTTTTCACCATAGCCCTCTATGGGCTTCCAATATCACTTTGCCAATTCCACAAGAACTGTCTTATCACTTTGCCAATTCCACAAAGAACTGTCTTAGTATCGAAAGGCTTCTTGAGGGAAAGCTGTA
>NW_026089143.1:0-10583 GCF_024542745.1 Macaca thibetana thibetana | reverse complement strand
AAAGAACTATCTCAATTCATGAGTCGCACAGCACAAAGGTCCGATGTCGCTGCCAAACATACCCTGCAGCCCCAAAACGAAGCGGCAACCCCCAGTGAAGGAAGAATGAGAGGCTGCTGGTTGTAATTTTAAATCTCGCAACTCAATGTCTTTGCACTTCCCTGCTTTGTTGGTTTCAAGGGTTTATTAAAATTAACCCCCCTACTGGATATTGAAGAAAGAAAGCAGGACGGTTGTGCAGGCTCTGAAGAGGCAGAGCCCTCGTTCCGCGGCCACCGCTGTCTTTCTACCCACAGCAGAGGGGTTGACCAATTAGTCTCCCTTAGAGGGTGCTGTTTATGATCATCGCGAACAAATGGGTGCAATTGCTTCTTTTGAGATGTAGCAAGTTCTGGGCCCTCAGCAGAAAAAAAAAAAAAAAAAAAAAAAAAGGGCACTGGCACAATAGTCATAACCTCTGCGTGACACACACACAGAAGGAAAATTAAAGCCCTGGAGGCAGGGGCGTTCGGAAAGGGAAGGTGGAAGCAGGAAGGACGCCCACAGAATAGAGTGGTCAGAAACCGACCAGGTCACCAAAGGGCGCCTTAGATGGTCCAGAGGACAAAATGCCCCTCTTTCCAGGGTAAACACCCATTTGCCAAACTAAGCCAGTGACGGCAAGCAGGAGTTTGCTTTTTTTTTTAAGGCGTCGAGTAACGATGAGAAGAGCAAGAAATGAGCTTAATAATGGGACTGGCAGGGCCCTGGGCTGGTGACTCAGCTGATGTGCACAACATCAAAACCCAGGTTCCTCAATGCGCTCCCTCTGCAATTCAGGACAGCACTACAACTCACCCCATCAATCACTGCTTAAAAAAGCAGTTGTAAAGAAGAGATGACCCATTTGAAAGCAGCTGGAGGAGGAAGACAGAGAGTGACTAGCAGAATCCAACCGCTCGTAGCCTGGGAACCATAACAAGAATATGAAACTAGCGGGTCCAGTGTGAGGCAGAACAGAGACGCTGTCACCGCTCTCAGGAGGCTGAGCGGGAAGCCCATGGCTCAGGCCCCACAACGCCCTAATGGTGCCTGGAGCAGCCCACAGGCCTGTGTCCTTCGTGTGGGTTCACCTTCCTAGTTTCCTGGGTAAATTCAATGTACAGCATTTATTCGCCAAGAAAAGAACATTCAAATCAAACTACTGTCATAACTCTGAAGGACTCTTAACACTCCAGTCCACACGTTCAAAAGCCCACAAATATCAGTGCTGCCACTGTGCAGGCAACAATGTTTTTGATGCATCATGCACGTAACAGTAACGATGTTTTCATGTTTTCCGTAGCCATCTCATTCAGGATACTTAAATATCTGTGACGACTTGACACTTAGTTATCTGTGACTTTCAGATAGATTTAACAAGGCTACCTGACGGAGAAGGCCTCACCCTCCTGATCCCGGGCACAGGCGCCCCTACGTGCACCCGGGGCCTGGGGAGCGCAGTCTCCACCACCTCCCGCTCTTCAATGTTAAATGTCCTCCCGGCGCGCCCGCGTCGTGGGCCCAGGCTCGGGCCCCTCCTGGAGAGCCGCTTCCACATTGCAGGGCAGGGGAAGCCCAGAGCCCGCGCCGCGGCGCCGCTGACGTCCCGGAGTCCCCGCTTCCTGGTCCTTCCGGTCCGCGGAGGCTGGCGGGGAGGGCCTGGGACCCATTTTAGTTTTCAGTTTTGTCACGAGCCGGAAGGCGACAGCACATGCGAGCGCAAGAAACCCTTTTTGTAAATCTTCCAGCGGAAACGCGAGGGGCTGCCGGACCGCCTCGGAGACGCCAGGCGGGAACCCAGAGCACCCCCGCCGCGTCCTGCATTGCAGCAGCCGGGACCCCGCCCACACCGCGCGGGGCACGAGGCGACAGGAGGCGTGCAGGGACCCCGCCTTTTCTTCCTCGACATGCTGGGTGGTGGCGTGGGGCGGAGTTGGGGGCCGGGGGGCCACTTAGGAAGTGATCGCGCTGTACCCTCGCTTCGGAGGGGAAGCCCGGCCCCGTCCTACAGCTCAGAGGCAGAACGACCCCCGAGGGCGCTCCAGGCGACCCCCTCTGCCAGGCTCAATTTAAAACATAAACCGGAGGGATGGAAAGCTCACTATCTTTCGGATGGAGGTTCCTACCGCCATGTCCCTTCCTCCTCCTCCGCCCCACCCGGCAAGGACCCCGGGGCTGCCTTGACGGCTCACGCTGCCCCGCAGGTACCCCTGCCCTGCCGCTCCCGGGCACCGGCTTCGACCCAGTTCTCCCGATCGCTTCCCCGCTCTTCTCCCCGGTTCTTCCCATCGCTTCCCCATCTTTCCCCGGGTCCTCCCATCGCTCCCCCCCTCTTCTGCCCTGTCCCCCCATCCCCTTCGCCCTGTTCTCCCTCTCTCCCTCCGTCCCTCCCTCGCCGCCTGGAGGGGGGCGCGCACCTTGAGCATCCCCGCCGCTAGTCAGCACGCCGATGGCCTTGCCGGCCCCGGAGAGGTGCTCCAGGAACTTCCGCAAGGAGCCCTTGGGGGCCCGGGAGTCGTCCGCGTCCATTTGGCGAGGAGGCCGAGGGGAGTCGCTAGTCCTGGTGTGCAGCAGGCAATGGGGACCCTGCCCGCGCGCGCCCGGACTCGGAACTGCTGCCCCGCCCGCGCCCCCGCCCGGCGCCAGCGCCAAAGGGCGGTGACGGGCGGGGCCCGAGCGCACGGAGGGGCTGCGGGGGCGGGGGCGCGGCTAGGGGCAGGAGCAGGGAAAGGGGCAGGGAAACGGGCAGGGAAAGGGCAGGGGGTGGCGGGGGGGGGGGGGGTGTGGGGCAGGAGCACCTACGCGGGGGTCGTCGTAGGTAGGGGCCGCGCTAGCGGTGGGGGAGGTCGCAGAGGCGGGGGTACCGCCACAGGTGGGCGGGGTCCCTGCGGGTGGGGTCGCGTTGCTGGTGCGCGAGCCTCGCGGGTGGGTTGGAGGACTCTGGTTGGGGGCTTTAGAGATGCCCGGAGCGCCACGGGTGGGGGCAGGGGCAGCGTCCGGGGGAGGGGAGTCCGCAGTGGGGCGAGGTCACATCGTTTGCGGGGCGCTCCAGAACGGGGCGGAATGGAACACGGGGAGCATCTCTCGGGAGGGCAAGGGAGACTTTCAGTGGGCGTGAACGCCGGGGCGGGTGGAAACCCCGCACTTGCGGGGTGCTCCGATGGCGGGGCGGGGTGGAATTGGGGCGCGGAGACCCCACCTGGACGCGGAGGCTCGCGGCAGGCCCGGCTGCTCCTGCTGTTGTCGGCGCCGAGCCCGAGCGCACGCACAACTTCTTGTTAACCGCAGGATTCCTCCTGGGGCTGCGCTGGGAGCACCGGGGCGCGGCTTCCTCGACCCCCGCCCCCAAGTTTTCTCTGCAGCCTGAGGTCGGGCAGGACGCGCGGAGAGTGAATCCTTCAGGTCGTGGGAAAAGCTGAGCGCGGCGGGCTTGGCTATGACGAAACTGCGATTTCCCGGGCCCACGGGGGCTGTGGCGCTCCTGGGCCACCAGCCCGACCCTATGGGAGAAGCAGCCTTGGGGCGGAGGAGGGTGTCTGGGCGCGACCCTCAGAGACGCCTGGGCGCGTGAAAATCAGAGTGGGGCAAGAGGAGACGCAACAGGACTGGCCTGGCGGGGAGGCGGGACGACCCTTCCTCCCCACGGACACGCGCGCTGCTGTACGCTGTGCCGACCTGGGCTGACTTCACTGGCCAACTCCACGTGCTGAAATACGCACATGCAATGCGCTGTGCGGTTGTGCATCCACAGCTTAACAGCCTGGTGCCAGTTACCCTGCGATGGGAGAGGGGGCAGCCCCGACAAAAGCAAGGGCTCATGGGGCCCCGGTTCCTTCAGTGCCACCCCCACGAAGTAGGGCTCCCAAACGGCCCCACTCGACGGCTTACCGGAGGATGGTCCTGCGCAGTGGGTGTTTGTTGAACAGATAAGAGACAACAAAAGAGACTAAGAAGAGGTTTGTTCTATGAACCGGGGAAAGTGAAGCAATCGCAAAGGAGAGTCTCGCCAAAGGGCAATCCTGGGGAAAAGATGGAGAGGCATGGATTTTTCTTGGATGTGTGCCTCATCCTGGGGCTCATCCCGCTGAGCATCAAATATTCATTGCAAAAGAGGAAAAAAAAAATATGCTGCGGACAATGCTGGATGGTCTGCTCTCTCCCTTGGCCAGAATGAACGGGGAAATTCCTAACCCCTCGTGGTCCTCAGAATCACCTGTCCTATGCACACCCCCACTAAACCACTGAAGTCCAGTTTCTGGGAGAGCAGCCAGGGAATGTATATTTTTAAACAAACCACCTAGGTTACTCTGATGAATGCAAAGTCGGAGAGCGCTGCTCTCATGCACTGAGCCTGAGCATTATTCTATTAATAAAAAAGGAGAGGAGAATCCTGGGTGTCTTAAGGTGGCAGTTGAGTGGCCTTTGCCTTCTGGCGGGCAGAAGAGCAGACCGAGGCTCTAAGCACCTGCACCCACCGCTGGGCTCAGGATCTGTGCTGGAGAATAGAAGGGCTAATTTAATTATTCATGCCTTTTTAGAGCATATTACATGTGGAGAAGGTGGGGCACACTGAATTTTATTTTAGCCAAATACCCCTTATCTCCTTATACAATTGATATTTTTATATTGAACATTAGGGGCTTGGTCATTTGTCATCAAATTGTCTATAACACAGAAAACGATAGACACAACCTAACAGTTCAAACACAATGAGTTAAATAAATGATGGTAAAAATAGACGCTGTAATAATATTTATTTGCTGTTACCGCTACGAAGATAAGTGTCTACTGACATGGAAATATGTTCAGGACATACAAATAAGTGAAAAGGCAGGCCTAGACACAGTGCGAGCCTGTGTGTGCGTGTGTGTGAGTGTGTGTGTGTGTGTGTCTGCATATATATGTAAATGTTTCTGAGCATTTTATTTCCTTTCTTTTGCTTAGTATAGGTAATGCCATTTTTTCTCTCCGATGAACAGGTATTGCTTAGGGAATAGAAATAGTTAATTAAAAACAATAAAATTTAGAGTGTCAAGACCCCCAAGGCTACAGATTATGTTCAAAAGTTTGTCTGTATATAAGGGCTGGGGTCAGGGTGGTCACTGACGGTCCTCACACATCTGTTCTCATGAGTTTGGCCCATTACTCAGTCAGGGAATTAACATATATTAATATATACCTGTAGCTAAATGGAAAAGAATAGCTATGGCTCTTTTTTTTTTTTTTTTTTTTTTTTTGGCAAGTCTGTATTTTAATGGTGCTAAAAGAATAGTATGGCTTTTTTTTTTTTTTTTTTTTTTTTTTTTTCTTTGGCCTTATCAATTAATCTTTTTTTTTTTTTTTTTTTTTTTTTTTTTTTTTTTTTGAGAGGGAGTCTCGCTCTGTCGCCCAGGCTGGGATGCAGTGGCCGGATCTCAGCTCACTGCAAGCTCCGCCTCCCGGGTTTACGCCATTCTCCTGCCTCAGCCTCCCGAGTAGCTGGGACTACAGGCACCCGCCACCTCGCCCGGCTAGTTATTTTTTTATTTTTTAGTTGAGATGGGGTTTCACCTTGTTAGCCAGGATGGTCTGGATCTCCTGACCTCGTGATCCGCCCGTCTCGGCCTCCCAAAGTGCTGGGTACAGGCTTGAGCCACCGCGCCCGGCCAGCAATTAATCTTCTAGTTCAACAGGAAGATATTGTCATGCGTGTCCCTGTGAAGAGACCACCAAAGAGGTTTTGTGTGAGCAACATGGCTGTTTATTTCACCTGGGCGCAGGTGGGCTGAGTCCGAAAAGAGAGTCAGCAAAGGGAGATAAGGGTGGGACCGTTTTATAGGATTTGGGTAAGTAAAGGAAAATTACAGTCAAAGGGGGGTTGTTCTCTGGCGGGCAGGAGTGGGGGTCACAAGGTGCTCAGTGGGGGAGCTTTTTGAGCCAGGATGAGCCACGAAAAGGAATTTCGCAAGATAATATCATCGCTTAAGGCAAGGACCGGCCATTTTCACTTCTTTTGTGGTGGAATGTCATCGGTTAAGGCGCGGCATTGCATTTGCACTTCTTTTGTGATTCTTCAGTTTGTTCAGGCCATCTGGGCGTATACATGCAAGTCACAGGGGATGCAATAGCTTGGCTTGGGCGCAGAGGCCTGACAGATATTACATGCCGTGCTGACCGTACAGCTTCCCCCCAGTAGGACCTGAGGTGTGTGTTTGTTCTTTATTGTCCCTTGACAGGTTAGTCCAAACTGTGGCCCACACCAGCACACAGTTATACCACAGGAGTGTTTACTCCTTGGGCCAGGAGTTCAGGCTTCACTGGGCCCTCTGCCCCAGGCGCTCTCCGCGGCTGCAGCAGGTGTCTGCCCAGGGCTGCCGTGTCTTCTGAAAGCTCAGGCTCATCAGGGGAGGAGCTGCTTCCACGCTCGCTTCTGTGTTGCTGGCAGGATTCTATTGCTTGCAGGCTGTTGGACTGAAGGCCCCAGTCTCTCCGTGGCATCAGCTTCAGGCCGCCCTCTGCCCTGGGCAGGTGACTGGCTATGCCAGAACTAGCACCTATGAAGACCCAGGGGGAGAGTACCAGTGGATGGAACCTGCAGCCCCTCCCAATCCAATCTCAGGAGAGATCGCCATCTCTTTTGCCTGCTTCTATTCATTAGAAGTGAGCCGCTGAGTCCAGCTCTCTTCGAGGGTCTGGCTGTGAACACCAGGGGCAGGGGCCAAGGGGAGCCACTTGGGAGGGGAGGTGCTGCCTGGGACCTGCCTAGGACAAGGTGAAGGAGAACATGCATAGGGACAGATGCCCTTCCCACTTCCCCTCTGTGGTGAGCGCAGGAGCTGCAGATGTGCCCTAAAGGAATTGTGGCATCCCAGGAGGGAAGCAGCTCCCAGCCATGAGGGCACCATGACCCAGTGCCCCAGCAGGTCGGGCTACACGTTCCAGGGCTCCCTGAGCTGCAGCCTCTTCCCCTTCCCTGCCGTCTCTGCCTGTGCATGGAGTGGGCATCTCAAATCTGCAGGGGCCACACTGAGCTCAGGCCTCTGCACCCCCGCACAACCCCCCACCGCTCAGTCTTCCTCACCTCAGCTCCTGGTGACTCCATCCTCCCAGGGGCTCAGGCTGAAGCCTTGCAGTGCTCCTCCGCCCCGGCATCTAAGTCCCTCAGGAAAGTCCCTCTTGGCTCTTCATTGCATCTGGAGTCACTGGGGCCAAGCCACTGCCTCTGATCTGGACCGGCACAGGCTCCCTCCCCATCCCATGCTCTGCCCCCACATCCACCCCACCTCCATGCCTCGGGTGTGCTCAACTTCAAAGTCAGGGTGCACCTATCAGGAGGTAATTCAGGCATCTTCTCTGCTGACTTGGAGTCACAGGCCCCACACATAGTACACTGGCCTGTCCTCTGGTCCCTTCAGATCCTGGTGCTGCCCAGAGGCCCATGCGGGCACCCGACAACCTCAGGCCCAGCCTGCTCTTTCCTCAGCTCAGGCCCTCCTCTCCCTACCCACTCTGCCCACCTTCCTCAGGTCTGTCCTGCAAGGTCTCCTGCATGGTGGGTAATCCCAGCACTTTGGGAGGCCCGGGTGGATCACAAGGTCAGGAGATCGAGACCATCCTGGCTAACCCGGTGAAACCCCCCAGATCTCTACTAAAAAAATCCTTGGGCTACTCGGGAGGCTGAGGCAGAAGAATGGCGTGAACCCGGGAGGCGGAGCTTGCAGTGAGCTGAGATCCGGCCACTGCTCCATGCACACTCCTGTTCCCTCCCTGCTTCTCTTAAAACATCCTCATCATTGTCACACATGGGGCATTTCACCTATCTACTGGGCTTCTCCAGAGGTCCCCCTGCTGAACTCTGAATGCCGTGGATTCAGAGATCTTTGACTATTCCCTGCTGCAGGCCCAGGGAAACAGCAGAGCCCACGACAGTCAACCTGTCATGGGTGCTGCTGAGTGAATGAATGAAGGAGTGAGTGAAGAAGTAAATGAGTGAGTAAATGAGTGAATGGGTGAGTGAGTGAGTCAGTCAGTGAATGAGTGAGTGAGTGGATGAGGGAAGAAGTAAATGAGTGAGTGAGTGGGTAAATGAGCGAATGAGTGAACGTGACTGAGTGAGTGAATTGCTGGGTGAGAGTGAATGAGTGAGTGAGTGAACCGGGTGAGTGAATAAGTGAGTAAGTGAATGAATGAGCGACTTAGTGAATGAGTGGGTGAATAAGTGAGTGAGTGAGTGAGTGAATGAGTGAATGAGTGAGTGACCGAGGGAATAAATCGAGTGATGAGTGAGTGAGTGAATGAATGAATGAGTGAATGAATGACTTAGTGAATGGGTGAGTGGGTGAATGAGTGAGAGAACAAATGAGTGGGTGAGTGAGTGAATGGGTGAGGGAAAGAGTGAGTGAATGAGTCAATGAGTGAACAAGTGAATGAGTGAGTGAAGAAGTGAGTGAGTGAATGAACGAATGAGTGAGTGAATGAGTCAATAAATGAGTGAGTGTGTGAGTAAAGGGTGAGTGAATGAGTGAGTGAGTGAGTGAATGAGTGAAGAGGTGAATGAGTGAGTGAATGATTGAGTGAGTGAATGATTGAATGAATGAATGAAGAAATGAGTGAGTGAGTGAATGGGTGAGTGAGTGAAAGAGTGAGTTAGTGAATGGCTGAGTGAGTGAATGAGGGAATGAATGAGTGAGTGAATGGGTGAGTGAATGAGTGAGTGAATGGCTTAGTGAATGAGTGAGTGAGTGAGTGAATGAGTGAGTGAATGAGTGAGTGAATGGGTGAGTGAATGAGTGAGTGTGTGAGTGACTTGGTTAGTGAATGAGTGAGTGAATGAGTAAATGAATGAGTGAGTGAGTAAAAGGGTGAGTGAATGAGTAAACGACTGAGTGAATGAGTGAGTGAGCGAGTGAATGAGTAAACGACTGAGTGAATGAGTGAGTGAGCGAGTGAAGGAGTGAATGAGTAAGTGAGTGAATGAGTTAGCGAGTGAATGAATAAGTGAGTGAATGAGTGAGTGGGTCGCTCAGAGGAGATGAGGACTGGAGCTGCCCTCTGACTCTTACAGTAGACAGGAGTTGAGGGAGGAGTCTGAAGGGCGGGATGTGCCCACTCGGTACATATACCCTGCTCCACACATCCCCAAGAAACCCAATCTCACCAGAGTGGTCTCTTGAGAATTATTAGTAACAACCTTTTTTCCCAATATTTCACATGTGCAGGATGATTTCTTTCTTTCCTTTAAAATGCCAATCGTTTTTTGGACTTGGAATTCTCCACTGCTGGTCCACGCCACTGTATTCTCCCATAGGGGCATCCTCCGAGTTGGAGAAAGAGTCATTCCCAGGAATGGATAAAAGCCAGAAGGGCATCATCCGGTGGGGCACCTTCTCCTATCATCCTCCCCTTCCTGCCTGGGTTACCCTGAGTGACTTGGTTTGGAGGTCTACAAAATGCGGACGCATCAAATTTGGATAAAAGCCTAAGCAGTTTAAGAGGTTGCAGTGCTAGCAGGAAGGTCTTTGGCTCCCAGCACCCTCCTCCCCTCCAGTCTCTGCTGGACCCAGGACTCTGACTCCACCTTCGGCCTTGGGGGTTTCCTTCCTTCCTTCCCAGCCACTGAGCCGCCTTGGACTAATCTGCAACCTCAGAGACACAGCCTTCCTCCTTTCCTCCTGCCTCTTCCTCCCTTCTCACTTTCCTTCTGCATCTTTCAGGACTTTGGAAAGTCCAAGAATAAGCAAAACCGTAGGCCAGAAAACGCTGCCTTCAGCCCATTCCCCTCCCACCAGCTTCCCTTCAGATTCCTTGATCTTTCAAAATTATTTTGCTTTGTATCTAGATGCTAAACTTTATATAGAAAACAGGTGGGGTTGGTTCCTTGACCGGGTACAGTGGCTCACACCAACAATCCCAGCGCTTTAGAGGCCAAGGCGGAAGGATTGCTTGAGGTCATATGTTTGAGACTAGCCTGGGCAACACAGGGAGACCTCGTCTCTACAAAATTAAAAAAAAAGAAAAATTAGCCTGGAGTGATGGCACTTCTGTAGTCCCAGCTACTTGGGAGGCTGAGGTAGGAGGATCACTTGAACTCAGGAGTTTGAGATTACAGTGAGATATGATTATATCACTGCACTCCAGTTTGAGCAAGAGAGTGAGACACTATCTCCTAAAAAAAATAAAAATAAAAAGTGCTGGATTCCATATCCAAGCCCACAGCCAACTGCGACATGCGGATCTTTTATTTTTATAATCCGCCTCTCTTGTCTAAGTGCCAAATGGCACTCACATCGTGTGTAACTACTTCCACCTTTGTCTGGCTTCTCTTTCCTTATGTATTAAGAATCAGGTTGCATAGAGTTCTGAAAAAATAAAATAATAAATCAGCTGTGTGCCGTGGTTCAGGTCTATAATCTCAGTGCTTTAGAAGGCTGACACAAGGATTGCTTGAGACCAGGAGTTCGAGACCGGCTTTGGACACATAACGAGATCCTGTCTCTACAAAAAATAAAAAAATAATAATACAACATTAACAGGACATGGTGGCACACCTGTAGTCCCAGCTATTCGGGTGGTGGAGGCCTGAG
>NW_026089142.1:0-10643 GCF_024542745.1 Macaca thibetana thibetana | reverse complement strand
TTTTTTTTTAAGAGACACAATCTTGCTCTGTTGCCTAGAGTGTACTCACTGCAGCCTTGAACTCCTGGACTGAAGCGGTCTTCCCACCTTAGCCTCCAAAGTGTCTGAGACTATAGGCATGCACCACTGCACCTGGCTAATTTATTTTGTTTTGTAAAGATGTGGTCTCCCTTTGTTGCTTAGGCTGGTCTTAGACTCCTGGTTTCAAGTGGTCCTCCTGCCTTGGACTCTCAGGCTGGGATTACAGGCCTGTGTCAGCACACCTGGCCCCACAATTCTTCAAAAACTCTCAGAGAAAGCATTGTAGAAGACCCCTGTGGCTGTATGTTTCATCTGATCCTACATGACTAGGAAGGCTCATTCTTAAGAATTCATGTCCCATGGAAAATGGGATGAAGACAAATCAGAAAAGGGCAAAGGGAAGTCACAGCAACAAAGGGACAGTATAGTCTTGGGACCGTATTCAAGTCACACAACTGCTGCTTCAATTAGAGTAATTTGTTTGGCAAACATCGCTCTAACCCTTTCAGTTGTATGTTGGCTCCCCTGTAATGTCTGGAGCAGTCTATAGACTAGGTTTCCTAGAGTTTCTGAAGCATCTTCCAATTGCAATGGCAATCTGACACAATTCTCTGAATTGCAGTCTGAACCCAGTGTTCATGTGTACCTTTTGTGTAGTCTACTCATCAACAGGCATAAAGGTTGTTTATGTATAAGTTGCTATGGTTTCTCCAGAAGTTTACATAAGTCATCTAGTTTCAGCTTGCAACGTTTAATCTACACATCTGACAAAAGGCTAATATCCAGAAACTACAAGAAACTTAAACACATTTACAAGAAGAAAGCAACCCCATCAAAAAGTGGGCAAAGCACATGAACAGACACTTCTCAAAATAAGACATTTATGTGACCAACAAACATATGAATAAAAGCTCATCATCACTGGTCATTAGAGACATGCAAATCAAAACCACAATGAGACACCATCTCACACCAGTTAGAGTGGTGATCATTAAAAGGTCAGGAAACAACAGATGCTGGAGAGGATGTGGAGAAATAGGAATGCTTTTACACTGTTGGTGGGAGTGTAAATTAGTTCAACCATTGTGGAAGACAGTGTGGCGATTCCTCAGGGATCTAGAACAAGAAATACCATTTGACCCAGTAATCCCATTACTGGTTGTATACCCAAAGGGTTATAGATCATTCTACTATAAAGACACATGCACACATATGTTTATTGCAGCACCATTCACAATAGCAAAAACTTGGAACCAACCCAAATGCCTATCAATGAGAGACTGAATAAAGAAAATGTGGTCCATATACACCATGGAATTTGATGCAGCCAAAACAAAGGATGAGTTCATGTCCTTTGCAGGGACATGGATGCAGCTGGAAACCATCATTCTCAGCAAACTAACACAGGAACAGAAAACCAAACACTGCATGTTCTCACTCATAAGTGGGAGTTGAACAATGAGAACACACGGACACAGGGAGGGGAACATCATACACTGGGGTCTGTTGAGGAGTGGGGGGCTAGGGGAGGGATAGCATTAGGAGAAATACCTAATGTAGATGATGGGTTAGTGTGTGCAGCGAAACACCATGGCATGTGTATACCTATGTAACAAACCTGCAGGTTCTGCACATGTGTCCCAGAACTTAAAAGCATAATTTTAAAAAATGATACAAATATTAAAAGCAGAGTTTTAATTTATAATATACCAAAATGGAAGAAAAATGGAAGAAAATTCTGAAACCATTAGTTTTGAAAATTGTAGCCAGGAAAAAATTTAGGATTCAGTCCAAATTGTAGGGAAATAACGAAATTCAAAAAATAAATGAACACGTCTAAAATTTAACAACTGTTGTTCTGTTGTTTTCTTCGAAAGAATAATCTTCCCCCTCCTGTTTCCCATTTTTATGATATAGAAATCATATGGGACCGACGTATTTCCAAAGTAAATTTTAGTATTATACCTGGATTGTTTACATAAAGTGCAGCAAGAATGTAGATTCAAAGCCTCTATGAATACATATATGTTATTATATATATATATTTATACATATATGTTATATATATATTTATATTAATAAATATAAGAATATATATATATTCTTTTATGTAGAATGGCACTAGAAGTATATTAGCAAATCTGTACAAGTCTGCAGTAGCCTGAATTCTTGTTTCTTCAGAAGAAAGAATTCAACTAAGGGTCATAAGGCAGAAGAAGAGACTGAGGCAAGTTTTACAGCAGAAGTAAAAGTTTATTTAAAAGCCTTAGAGCAGAAATTAAGGAAAGTAAAGTACACATAAAACATGCCCAAACCGGTGATGAAATTTCATGTGTATGGTTTGACCTTTGACTTAGGCTTTTCTATGTTGGCATAATTCTGGGGTCTGCATCTCTTGTCCCCTGATTCTTCCCTTAAAGTGGGCTGGCTGCATGTGCAGTTGCCCACCTGGCACTTAAGTGCGGAGGCTGGTAAGATGTTTCCTGGAGTACAATTGAAACACCAGACCAAAATAAAAACCATGTATGTCAATAAAATCGATCTCCTTATAAAAGTGACTGTTACAAATTTCTATCATTATTGTGTTTACCTTGGCATCTAATTTTAATGTTTTTTCAACACACCAAATTTCATTCTCTCTCTCTCTCTCTCTCTCGCTGCTTTAGATATAAATTTACTACCTAAACTCTCTAAAAACTCAGCAAGCGATTACTCAGATAAATAATACCTTTTCATATTCTATGAAGCACAATTTAAATGCACTTTTTTTTTAAGTAATGAGTTTTATGGGGTTCCATGCATAAAGATTTTAAAATCAAAAATCTAAAGTATTGCTGTCTCCCTCTATCTTGATGTGTACACTGCATATGTTTCTATGTGGTCATCACATAGAAGTATATGTCTGTAACCTATGTTTATATATTGTTTGTACATGGTAAAATCAAAAATAATGTACAAATATAAATTGAGCTACTCATCATAAGTGAATAATCCCAAATGCTTTTCAAAAAATTGCACCCACCAAAACACATGTGCATAATAGTAATCTTCAATAACGGAAGAACAAACAACCTCAAATGTGCATGCATAACTATCTGCAGCCTCCTTAAAAGAAATTATCAGCCAAGAATTTTATATCCCAGTAAAACTACAGTCATAAATAAAGGAAAGATTAAGTCTTTTTCAGACAAACAAATGCTGAGAGAATTTGCTACTACAAAGCCGCAACTACAATAACGGCTCAAAAGGAGCTCCAATTCTGGAACACAAATAATCCTGGAAACACAATCACATAGACCTCTTTAAGCAGAAATCTCACAAGACCTATAACACAAAAAATACAATAATAAATGAATAAAACAAAGTATCCAGGCAACAAATAAGCAGGATTGATGGAACAGTACCTCACATCTCAATACTAACATTGAATGTAACGTGGTCTAAATGTCCACTTAAAAGTTACAGAATTGCAGAATTGATTATACACTGCCACCACAGCAAATACTTCTGCCGTGCACTCAGAGAGCTCTCCTACCCATAACAAGGGTCATCATAAACTTTAGGCAAAACGGGTTAGATAGAAGTTACCCCATGCAATATTATGGGCAACATCAAGGGACGTAGGGTGCTGGTAGTTGTAACTATTCTTCTATCAGAGATATAAAAACTTACTTTAATTGGGCAAACTAGCACGAGTAAAAGAAGACATAAACTCCCAGGGGCCATTATTATAACATTAAAAGGACGCTGGTCCAAAAGAAGAATATCACCAATCCTTAATACATATGCACCTAAACTACTGGCGATCTTCCCCAAATTTATGTAACTATTACGAATAGAACTCGGGAAAATGAGATAGAGTAGTCTAACATAATAAATAATAATGAGGGCGACTTCATTACTCCAACTGACAGCTACTGAGATACCGCGTCATCAAGACAGACAAGTCAAGAATGAGAAACACAGGGATTTTAAAACCCATGGCCCTAGAGCCAAGACGGACTTAAGAAATATTAACAGAATATTTTACCCCACTATCATACCCCCAGACCATAGAAACTATATACATTTTACATCATCGAGCACCTGGAACTTTCTTCCAGGATACCTAGCGCCCATCAGGATAGGCCCACCCAAACCAATCCCTAAGTCTCCATAACATTTATAAGATAAAATTGAAATCTCTATGCTGTATTCTCTCTATGACTAAGCCGGTTAGAATTCATTAGTAAAATTAAACTGGAAATGAAATCCAAAAAGGAACCGTTCAAAACCCATGCAAACAAATGGAAACCTAAATAACTTGATCGGCCCCCTGGATACGCATTCCAACTGGATGTCTAAATGTCGGTAAATCCAAGATGGATAAATTTATAAAAACTTCTCAGGATTGAAATCTCTGAACACCTAGTGACATCATCCTATCAAAATCCCATGGAATTCTGCCAACGAGTTGTGTAAAAGTTCATAGCTTTAACTGTCCTACATCATAAAATGACACGGAAAAAGCACAAATAGAGAGTCTACGGCGTACATTTCTAGAAACTACATAGGAAATAAAGACCACACCACAGACTCCAAACCTGCTCAGATACATCAGGTATAACTCCCAATGCAATCCTCCCCCCTCCCCCTCCCCATGATAGGCACCGGTGTGTGATGTTCCCCTTCCTGAGTCCGAGTGATCTCATTGTTCAGTTCCCACCTATGAGTGAGAACATGCGGTGTTTGGTTTTCTGTTCTTGTGATAGTTTGCTAAGAATGATGGATTCCAGCTGCATCCAAGTCCCTACAAAGGACTCAAACTCATCCTTTTTTATGGCTGCATAGTATTCCATGGTGTATATGTGCCACATTTTCTTAATCCAATCTGTCACTGATGGACATTTGGGTTGATTCCAAGTCTTTGCTATGTGAATAGTGCTGCAATAAACATACGTGTGCATGTGTCTTTATAGCAGCATAATTTATAATCCTTTGGGTATATACCCAGTAATGGGATGGCTGGGTCATATGGTACATCTAGTTCTAGATCCTTGAGGAATCGCCATACTGTTTTCCATAATGGTTGAACTAGCTTACAATCCCACCAACAGTGTAAAAGTGTTCCTATTTCTCCACATCCTCTCCAGCACCTGTTGTTTCCTGACTTTTTAATGATTGCCATTCTAACTGGTGTGAGATGGTATCTCATTGTGGTTTTGATTTGCATTTCTCTGATGGCCAGTGATGATGAGCATTTTTTTCATGTGTCTGTTGGCCGTATGAATGTCTTCTTTTGAGAAATGTCTGTTCATGTCCTTTGCCCACTTTTTGATGGGGTTGTTTGTTTTTTTCTTGTAAATTTGTTTGAGTTCTTTGTAGGTTCTGGATATTAGCCCTTTGTCAGATGAGTAGATTGCAAAAATTTTCTCCCATTCTGTAGGTTGCCTGTTCACTCTGATGGTAGTGTCTTTTGCTGTGCAGAAGCTCTTTAGTTTAATGAGATCCCATTTGTCAATTTTGGCTTTTGCTGCCTTTGCTTTTGGTGTTTTAGACATGAAATCTTTGCCCATGCCTATGTCCTGAATGGTACTTCACCTAGGTTTTCCTCTAGGATTTTTATGGTATTAGGTCTAACATTTAAGTCTCTAATCCATCTTGAATTAATTTTCGTATAAGGAGTAAGGAAAGGATCCAGTTTCAGCTTTCTACTTATGGCTAGCCAATTTTCTCAGCACCATTTATTAAATAGGGAATCCTTTCCCCATTTCTATGGCGATTCCTCAAGGATCTAGAACTAGATGTACCATATGACCCAGCCATCCCATTACTGGGTATGTACCCAAAGGATTATAAATTATGCTGCTATAAAGACACATGCACACGTATGTTGATTGCAGCACTATTCACAATAGCAAAGACTTGGAATCAACCCAAATGTCCATCAGTGACAGATTGGATTAAGAAAATGTGGCACATATACACCATGGAATACTATGCAGCCATAAAAAAGGATGAGTTTGAGTCCTTTGTAGGGACTTGGATGCAGCTGGAATCCATCATTCTTAGCAAACTATCACAAGAACAGAAAACCAAACACCGCATGTTCTCACTCATAGGTGGGAACTGAACAATGAGATCACTTGGACTCAGGAAGGGGAACATCACACACCGGGGCCTATCATGGGGAGGGGGGAGGGGGGAGGATTGCATTGGGAGTTATACCTGATGTAAATGACGAGTTGATGGGTGCAGCACAGCAACATGGCACAAGTATACATATGTAACAAACCTGCACGTTATGCACATGTACCCTACAACTTAAAGTATAATAATAATAAATAAATTAAAAAAAAAAAAAAAAAAAAAAAAAATGAAAATGCACCCCATGCTCATGGATGAATAGAATCATTGTTGTGAAAATGGTCACGCTGACAAAAGCAATCTACAAATTCAACGCAATTCCCATTAAAATGCCACCATCATTCTTCACAAAACTAGAAAAAACAATTCTAAAATTCATATGGAACCAAACAAGAGCCAACACACCCAAAGTGAGACTAAGCAAAAAGAACAAATCTGGTGGTGTCACATCACCTGACTTCAAACAATTCTCTAAGTCCAGAGTCACCAAATAGCGTGGTACTGGTATAAAAATAGGCACATAGACCAATGGAACAGAATACAGATCCCAGAAATAAACCTAAATACTTACAGCCAACTTATCTTTGACAAAGCAAACCAAAACATAAAATGGGTAAAGGACACCTTATTCAACAAATGGTGCTGAAATAATTGGCAAACCGAAAGTAGGAGAATAAAACTAGATCCCCATCTCTCAACTTATACAAAAATCAACTCAAGATGAACCAAGGACTTAAATCTAAGACCTGAAACTATAAAAATTCTAGAAGATGATATTGGAAATATCCTTCTGGACATTGGCTTAGACAAAAATTTATGACCAAGAACCCAAAAGCAAATGCAACAAAAGCAAAAATAAATAGGTGAAAATTAAACTAAAGAGCTTCTGCACAGCAAAGCAACAGTCAGCGGACTAAACACATAATCCACAGAGTGAAAGAAAATCTTCACAATCTATACATCTGAAAAATAACCACTATCCAGAATCTACAAACGAAACTCAAACAAATTGAGCAAACAAACAATCCCATGAAAAAGTGGGGGGCCTTTCGTCATAGGGTGAATAAACAAAATTCTCAAAAGAAGATATAACAACTAGGCTAACAAACATATGAAAAAAATGCTCACTATCACTACTGGATTGGGAAAAGGAAAAAGCAAGTGCAATAACCACAATGTGATACCACAACTATACTCCTGTAAGAATGGTTCATAATCAAAAAATGAAAAATCTAAATAGTTGTTGGACAGGCACAGTGGCTTACACCTGTAATCCAAGGTGGCCAAGATGGGCGGATCACTTAAGGTCAGGAGTTTGACACCAGCGTGTACAACATGCTGAACATGGTGAAAACCCTGTCTTACTAAAAAATACAAAAAAAATTACCTGGGTGAGGTGGCACATGCTGTAATTCAGCTATCAGAGGCCGAGGCAGAAGAACGGCTGGAACCTGGGAGGCAGAAGTTAGAGTGAGCCAAGTTCATGCCACTGCAGTCCAACCTGGGTGAAAGAGCAAGACTCCATCCATCTCAAAAATAAATAAATAAAAATAATAGATGTTGATGTGGAAGCGGTGTAAACGGAACACATCTACATCACTGGTGGGAATGTAATCTATAAATGAGTGGATAAAGAAATTGTGGTATATATATATGATTGAATACTACTCAGCCATAAAAGGAATGAATTAATGGCAATCGCAGCAACCTGGAAAAAACGGGAGACTATTATACTAAGTGAAGTAACTCAGAAATGGAAAACCAAACACTGAATATTCTCACTCATAAGTGGGAGCTAAGCTATGAGGATGCAAAGGCATAAGAATGATAAAATAGACTTGGGGAAAAGGTTGTGAAGGGGGTGAGGGATAAAAGACTACAAATTCAGTTCAGTGTCTACTGCTCTGGTGATGGGTGCACCAAAATCTCACAAATCACCACTACAGAATTTATGTAATTAAACACCAAATCCCCAAAATCCTATGGAAAGAAAATATTTAAAACTAAAACAAAACAATAAAAAATTTAAAAACATAGTTACTAAAAAATTCTTAGAAAATGTAAAAAAAATAAAAAAAAAATAAAAAAAGTTCCTGAAGGTCATATACCAGAAACTCTATTATGTTGCCTCTTAATGCGTATATTTGAGCCCACTTCCTCAACTTCTGATAACTTATCAGGAAGCTGCTGATCACCTGTTTCAGGTGTTTTCTATCTATTGTGAGACTGTATCTCCCTGTACCTAACTGCAACCAATATTACTTTAGAATTAACAACCACTTGACTTGACCATCACTTGGTGATGAACACTTGACGTTTCTAGTGTGTGGAGGTGGAAGGATCTCTCCTGTCCTGCTCATGTCTGACCAGCTACTTACTGCAACACTTTCAGATTTTTTTTTTTTTTTTTTTTTTTTTTTTTTTTTTAAGATGGAGTCTCCCTCTGTCACCCAGGCTGGAACGTAGTGGCGCAATCTCAACTCACCGCAACCTCTTCCTCCCGGATTCACACCATTCTCCTGCCTCAGTCCTCCCCTGTAGCTGGGACTACAGGCGCGCGCCACTATGTCTGGCTAATTTTTTGTATTTTTAACAGAGACGGGGTTTCACTGTGTTAACCAGGATGGTCTCGATCTCCAGACCTAGTGATCTGCCCGCCTCGGCCTCCCCAAGTGCTGGGATTACAGGCATGAGCCACTGCGCCCGGCCTCAGATTTCTTATTATCAGATTTTAGGTAGGACAAACAGCTGATATTTCTGGCTTTTCATTTTTTTTTTTTTAACCAAAAGTATTAGTTCCCAAATGAAACTAATAAGCCTTAACGAAGATTACGGCTTAGCCAAGCATCTATGAGGCATCTCCAAAGAGGTGAAGGAGCACCTCAAAAACTCAAAAATCACACAAATATCAAAACAAATAAGGCTGGTTCCTTCATCTGAAATTAAATCCAGGATACAGCAATAAAAGCATAAAATTTTTAACTGTTCGATGATAAGGTAAAGTGGATTTTATTCTTATTTTCTCATAGGTTCTAAGGCAAGCAGTTTGAGTTTACAAAAAAAATTAACTCTTAGGTCAGATTTTTGCTCTGTAATTTAGTTAAAAGAAAATTTAAGGCTAGCCATAACAGTATTAGGTAGGTATCTTTCTTTGAAATTGAATCCTCTGATCAACCGTTTGGAACAAGAGAGCTCTAAAATATTTTTTAACTTAGAAGTCCCAATGTAAAGAATCCTTCTTCTGGCCATGGACAATTAGAATTTCCAGTGATGTATTGATTCTAAGTGACTCAATCCAACAGCCTCTTTGGTGAAAAACCAACCCCAATGATCTTTTCCCCCACCCCAACAAAATAAAATATGTACTCTCAGGAACAGGCTTAGGAAAGCAAAAGACTGGTGTTGCCACTGCCCTATCCAAGCAAAAAGACTTTGGATGACCAAAGTCCAAGATGGATGGGATTTCTTATGACAAGCCCTCCTGGGAGCTTAACACATTTGGAAAACAAAAGAAATAATAAAAAACCTCAGGTTCTCAGCCATGTTAAGTCTGGTCACCTAATGTGACTCAAAAATGATTCCTCCCCCTGATGGTGGACCAAGAGTGAGTGCTCCGACTTGGTCACAAATCAAGTCCTCAAGGACATATGACCACTAGAGCGTAATTGACATTACCGACCCCGAGTAGAGAGCAATCATACACCTGCTGATAATCAAAGGTTGTTCTTAAGACCACCTGAGTAAACTCCTCTACAATCCTTTGTATCTATACCTTTTAAGAGAATTCAGCTGCCTTCAGCCAAATGTTTTACTGAAGCTATGCAACCTCCCTGGCCTTCCAAGAAGGTTTGTGACTATTTCCTATAACTATCTTTATAATTTTTCCTCTAAAATCATTTCCACCACCCTGACTGAACTCCCACATCTCCCCCTTTTCTGTTTCTTGTGTCTCTCTCAAAACAAAACAAAACAAAAGAAAACAAAAAGATTTCTCTCCACTTGTTCCCAAAGCTCTATGTCTAGCTTACCTTCTTTCGGGAACCATGGGTTAAGTGATACAATTTGCATTAGGTCCCTTAATTAAGCCTGCAAAACCGAGGCTCCAGTGGCTTGAAGCAGCTGTTTGAATACTTTTAGATACTGCTCCTGTTGTGCTGATAACTGTTGTCCAGTGATAAAAGCCCACCCTGAACAATTCCCTCGAAATTGGAGATCCCAAGTCGGCACCAATGACCTACTGACTTACTGACTTATCGACTTACTGGCTTACCAACCGCACAGTCTTCTCCTTAGTTTTCAGAGGTTCTGTCTGCAATTATTTGCAGGTATACCTCAGACCTGGGCACCAACATGCCAGGTCCTCACATGGGGCACCAACTGTCTGGGTCCAACCGGCAGACCCTGACCCAGCAATGGATGAACAAATACACTCAGACACTCATATCCAGTGAAAGAGCAGGCTAGGTGGCCAAGTAACTCACGGATACCTAGAAGGG
>NW_026089141.1:0-10715 GCF_024542745.1 Macaca thibetana thibetana | reverse complement strand
CTAATTCCAGGAGTTAAGTGTCAAATTGATTTAAACTGTTAGATGCCAAGTTGGTGTCAGAGAATCAATCGGTGTCAGTCAACACCCAGTCTTTACATTTATGGTCAGCTGATTTCCAATGACAGTGCCATGACATTCAGTAGGGGAAGAACAGTCTTTTCAACAAAATGACGCTGAAACAACTGAAGTATCTATCCACATGCAAAAAAGAATGAGGATGGACTCCTACTTCACACAAATATTTAAAATATTAAATGACAGATTACAAACGTAAATGTAAGAGCTAAAAACTCTGAAACCTTAGAAGAAAACTTAAGAGTAAAATCTTCATGACCTTGGATCAGGCAATAGTTTTTTAGATATGACACCAAAAACATAAGCAACCAAAGTAACGCCAAATAAGTATTACATCAAAACAAAAGCATAAGAATACAAGAAAAATTAGATAAACTGGGACTCTATCAAAAATTTAAAACTTGTGCTGCAAAGAACACCATCAAAAAAACTGAAAACCACAGAATAGGGGGAAATACCTGCAAATCATACAGATGATAAGAGGACTTGAGAATAAAGAACTCTTAAAACTCAACAATTAAAAGACAAATAGCCCACAATTAAAATATGGACAAAGACCTGATAAGACATTACTCAAAGAAGACCATAACAAACTGGCTGATAATCACATGAAAAGATTCTTAAAATTTTTTTGCTATACACTGGATATTAATGTCCCTCCCTCCAAATTCATTTGTTGAGGCCCCTAATCCCCAACGTTTTTTTTGTTTTTGTTTTTTGTTTTTTGTTTTTTTGGGATGGAGTCTTGCTCTGTCACCATGCTGGAGTGCAGTGGCGGGCGTGATCTCGGCTCACTGTAACCTCCACCTCCCGGGAAGCGATTCTCCTGCCTCAGCCTCATGAGTAGCTGGGATTACAGGTGCTTGCCACCACACCCGGCTAATTTTTTGTATTTTTAGTAGAGACGGGGTTTCACCATGTTGGTGAGGCTGGTCTCAAACTCCTGACCTTATTGATCTGCCTGCCTCAGCCTCCCAATGTTATGGTATTTGGAGGTGGGGCCTTTGGAAGGTCAATATGGGTTTAGATGAGGTCATGAGGGTACTTCCCCATGATGGAATTAATGCCCTTATAATAAGAGGATGAAACATGAGTTCTCTCTGTTTATACACACACCAAAGAAAAAACCATTGGAGAAACATAACTAGGAAGAGGGTCCTCATCAATAACCCAACCATGCTGGCACTCTGATTTCTGACTTCCAGCCTCCAGAATCATGAGAAACAAATGTTTATTATTTACACCACCCAATCTATAGTATTTCATTGTAGCAGCCCAAAAATAACTAAGACAATTAGTCATTACGAAAATGCACATCAACACCACAATGAGATACCTCTTCACACACCCCGTAGGATGGCTATAATACAAAAGACAGACAATAACAAGTGCTGGCCAGAATGTGGAGAAAAAACCCTCGAATATTACTGAATGGGACTGTAAAGTGATGCAGCACTTTGGAAAACAATTTGGCAGTTCCTCAGAAAAGTTAAATATAAAGTTACCATATGACCCAGCAATTCTATTCTGGGTTTATATCCAAAGAATTGAAAACACACATTCACGCAAAAACTTGCATGCATTTTCATAGCAATATTATTCACAATATAGAAAAAGAGAAAACAACCCAAATGTCCATCAACTGATAAGTGAATAAACAAAATGTGATATATCTATTTAATGGACTATTATTTAGCCAGAAGAAAACTGAAATACTGGCCGGGTATGGTGGCTCACGTTTGTAATCCCAAAACTTTGGGAGGCCAAGGCAGACAGATCACAGGTCAAGAAATGAAGACCATCCTGGCAAACATCGTGAAACACTGTATCTACTAAAAATACAAAAATTAGCTGGGTGCGGTGACACACGCCTTTAGTTCTAGCTACTGGGGAGGCTTAGGCAGGAGAATTGCCTGAACCTGGGAGGCAGAGGCTGCAGGGAATCAAGATTGCACCACTGCATTCCAGCCTGGGTGACAGAGCGAGACTCCATGAAAAGAAAGAAAGAAAGAAAGAAAGAAAGAAAGAAAGAAAGGAAGAAAGAAAAGAAAGAGAAAGAAAGAAGGAAAGAAAGGAAGGAAAGAAGAAGAAAGAAGAAAGGAAGGAAGGAAGGAAGGAAGGGAGGAAGGAAGGAAGGAAGGAAGGAAGGAAGGAAGGAAGGAAGGAAGGAAGGAAGGAAGGAAGGAAGGAAGGAAGGAAGGAAGGAAGGAAGAAGGAAGGAGGAAGGAAGAAAGGAAAGAAAGAAAGAAAGAAAGAAAGAAAGAAAGAAAGAAAGAAAGAAAGAAAGAGAAAGACCGATACATAACGCAACATGCATGAACCTTAAAAATGTTATGTTAAGTGCAGCTCTTCATGCTAAAAACTCTCAATAAACTAGGTATTGATGAGACATATCTCCAAATAATAAGAGCCATTTATGCAAACTCACAGAAAATATCATACCGAATGGGCAAAAACCAGAAGCATTCCCTTTGAAAACTGCCACAAGACAGGGATGCCCTCTAGAACCACTCCTGTTCAACATAGTGTTGGAAGTTCTGGCCAGGGCAATCAGGCAGGAGAAAGAAATAAAAGGTGTTCAATTAGGAAAAGAGGAAGTCAAATTGTCCCTGTTTGCAGATGACATCATTATATATTTAGAAAACCCCATCATCTCAGCTCAAAATCTCCTTAAGCTGATAAGCAACCTCAGCAAAGTCTCAGGATACAAAATCAATGTGCAAAAATCACAAGCATTCCTATACACTAATAACAGACAGAGAGCCAAATCATGAGTGAACTCCCATTCACAATTACTACAAAGAGAATAAAACACCTAGGAATCCCACTTACAAGGGATGTGAAGGACCTCTTCAAGAAGAACTACAAACCACTGCTCAACGAAATAAAAGAGGACACAAACAAATGGAAGAACATTTCATGCTCATGGATATGAAGAATCAATATTGTGAAAATGGCCATACTGCCCAAGGTCATTTGTAGATTCAATGCCATCCCCATCAAGCTACCAATGACTTTCTTCACATAATTGGAAAAAACTACTTTAAACTTCATATGGAACCAAAAAAGAGCCTGCCTTGCTAAGACAATCCTAAGCAAAATGAACGAAGCTGGAGGCATCACACTACCTGACGTTAAACTATATTACAAGGCTACAGTAACCAAAACAGCACAGTACTGGTACCAAAACAGAAGTATAGACAAATGGAACAGAACAGAGACCTAGGAAATAATACCACACATCTATAACCATCTGATCTTTGACAAACCTGACAAAAACAAGAAATGGGGAAAGGATTCCCTATTTAATAAATGGTGCTGTGAAAACTGGATAGCCATATGCAGAAAGCTAAAACTGGATCCCTTCCTTACACCTCATACAAAAATTAATTCAAGATGGATTAAAGACTCAAATGTTAGACCTAAAACCATTAAAACCCTAGAAGAAAATCTAGGCAATACCATTCAGGACATAGGCATGGGCAAGTGCTTCATGACTAAAACACCAAAAGCAATGGCAACCAAAGTCAAAATACAGAAATGGGATCTAATTACACTAAAGAGCTTCTGCACAGCAAAAGAAACTACCATCAGAGTGAACAGGAAACCTACAGAATGGGAGAAAAATTTTGCAATCTACTCATCTGACAAAGGGCTAATATCCAGAATCTACAAAGAACTTAAATTTACAAGAAAAAAACAACCTTATTAAAAAGTGGGCGAAGGATATGAACAGACACTTCTCAAAAGAAGACATTTATGCAGCCAACAAACACATGAAAAAATGCCCATCATCACTGGCCATCAGACAAATGCAAATCAAAACCACAGTGAGATACCATCTCACACCAGTTAGAATGGCAATCATTAAAATGTCAGGAAACAACAGGTGCTGGAGAGGATGTGGAGAAATAGGAACACTTTTGCACTGTTGGTGGGACTGTAAACTAGATCAACCATTGTGGAAGACAGTGTGGCGATTCCTCAAGGATCTAGAACTACAAATACCATTTGACCCAGCCACCCCATTACTGGGTATATACCCAAAGGATTATAAATCATGCTGCTATAAAGACACATGCACATGTATGTTTATTGCGACACTATTTGCAATAGCAAAGACTTGGAACCAACCCAAATGTCCATCAATGATAGACTGGATTAAGAAAATGTGGCACAGGATCATCCTGATACCAAAGCCTGGAAGAGACACACCAAAGAAAGAGAATTTTAGATCAATATCCCTAATGAACATAGATGCAAAAATCCTCAATAAAATACTGGTGAACCAATTCCGGCAGCAAATCAAAAGCTTATCCACCATGATCAAGTGGGCTTCATCCCTGGGATGCAAGGCTGGTTCAACATATGTATTTCAATAAATGTAATCCATCATATAAACAGAACGAAAGACAAAAACAACATGATTATCTCAATAGATGCAGAAAAGGCCTTTGACAAAATTCAACAGCCTTTCATACTAAAAATTCTCAATAAATTCGGTATTGTTGGGATGTATCTCAAAATAATAAGAGCTATTTATGACAAACCCACAGCCAATATCATACTGAATGGGCAAAAAATGGAAGCATTCCTTTTGAAAACTGGCACAAGACAGGGATGCCCTCTAGAACCACTCCTATTCAACATAGTGTTGGAAGTTCTGGCCAGGGCAATCAGGCAGGAGAAAGAAATAAAGGGTATTCAACTAGGAAAAGAGGAAGTCAAATTGTCCCTATTTGCAGATGACATGATTGTATATTTAGAAAACCCCATCGTCTCAGCCCAAAATCTCCTTAAGCTGATAAACAACTTCAGCAAAGTCTCAGGATACAAAATCAATGTGCAGTAATCACAAGCATTCCTATACACCAATAACACACAAACAGAGAGCCAAACGATGAGTGAACTCCCATTCACAATTGCTTCAAAGAGAATAAAATACCTAGGAATCCAGCCTACAAGGGATGTGAAGGACCTCTTGAAGGAGAACTACAAACCACTGCTCAAGGAAATAAAAGAGGACACAAACAAATGGAAGAACATTCCATGCTCATGGATAGGAAGAATCAATATTATGAAAATGGCCATACTGCCCAAGGTAATTTATAGATTCATTGCTACCAATGACTTTCTTCACCTAATTGGAAAAAACAACTTTAAACTTCATATGGAACCAAAAAAGAGCCCACATTACCAAGACAATCCTAGGCCCAAAGAACAAAGCTGGAAGCATCACACTACCTGACGTCAAACTATACTACAAGGCTACAGTAACCAAAACAGCATGGTCTGGTACCAAAACAGAGATGTAGACCAATGGAACAGAACAGAGTCCTCGGAAATAATACCACACATCTACAACCATCTGATCTTTGACAAACCTGACAGAAACAAGAAATGGGGAAAGGATTCCCTATTTAATAAATGGTGCCAGGAAAACTGGCTAGCCATATTTAGAAAGTTGAAACTGGATCCCTTCCTTACACCTCATACAAAAATTAATTCAAGATGGATTAAAGACTCAAATGTTAGACCTAAAACCATTAAAACCCTAGAAGAAAATCTAGGCAATACCATTCAGGACATAGGCATGGGCAAGTGCTTCATGACTAAAACACCAAAAGCAATAGCAACCAAAGCCAAAATACAGAAATGGGATCTAATCAAACTAAAGAGCTTCTGCACAGCAAAAGAAACGACCATCAGAGTGAACGGGAAACCTACAGAATGGAAGAAAAAATTTGAACCTACTCATCTGACAAAGGGCTAATATCCAGAATCTACAAAGAACTCAAACAAATTTAGAAGAGAAAAACAGACAACCCCACCAAAAAGTGGGCAAAGGATATGAACAGACACTTCTCAAAGGAAGACATTTATACAGCCAACAGACACATGAAAAAATCCCCATCATCACTGGCCATCAGACAAATGCAAATCAAAACCACAGTGAGATACCATCTCACACCAGTTAGAATGGTAATCATTAAAAAGTCAGGAAACAACAGGTGCTGGAGAGGATGTGGAGAAATAGGAATATTTCTACACTGTTGGTGGGACTGTAAACTAGTTCAACCATTGTGGAAGACAGTGTGGCGATTCCTCAAGGATCTAGAACTACAAATACCATTTGACCCAGCCACCCCATTACTGGGTATATACCCAAAGGATTATAAATCATGCTGCCATAAAGACACATGCATACGTATGTTTATTGCAGTAGTATTCGCAATAGCAAAGACTTGGAACCAGCCCAAATGTTCATCAATGATAGATGGGATTAAGAAAATATGGCACATATACACCATGGAATACTATGCAGCCACAAAAAAGGAAGAGTTAATGTCCTTTGTAGGGACATAGATGAAGCTGGAAACCATCATTCTCAGCAAACTATCGCAAGGACCAAAAACCAAACACCGCATGTTCTCATTCATAGGTGGGAATTGAACAATGAGAACACTTGGACACAGGAAGGGGAACATCACACACCAGGGCCTGTCGTGGAGTGGAAGGAGGGGGAAGGGATAGCATTAGGAGATATACCTAATGTAAATGACGAGTTAATGGGTGCAGCGCACCAACATGGCACACGTATACATATGTAACGAACCAGCACATTGTGCACATGTACCCTAGAACTTAAATAAATAATAATAATAAAAAGAAAATGTGGCACATATACACCATGGAATACCATGCAGCCATAAAAAAGGATAAGTTCACCTCCTTTGCAGGGACATGGATGAAGCTTGAAATCATCATTCTGAGCAAACTTTTGCAAGGACAGAAAACCTAACACCACATGTTCTCACTCATAGGTGGGAACTGAACAATAAGAACACTTGGACACAGGGTGGGGAACGTCACACACCAGGGCCTGTTGTGGGGTGAGGGGCTGGGGGAGGGATAGCATTAGGAGAAATACCTAGTGTAAATGATGAGTTAATGGGTGCAGCACACCAACATGGCACATGTATACATATGTAACAAACCTGCACGTTGTGCACATGTACCCTAGAACTTAAAGTGTAATAAAAAAAGAAAAGAAAAAAATACTCACCTCCAAAAAAAATGTTAAGTGAAAGAAGCCAGACAAATGGCCATATTTTGTATAATTCCACCTATATGAAATGTTTAGAATAGGTAAATCCATAGAGATGATAAAGACAGAAAGTAGATTAGTGGTCACCAGGTGCTGTGGAAAGGGAGGAATGAAGAGTAACTGTTAATTAGTAAGGAATTTATTTTGCAGGAGATGAAAATGTTTTAAAATTAGTTAATAGTGATGGTTGCAAAACTGTATTATAAAAACCAATGTGGGTAAATATGTAAGAATGAAAAAAATAAGAAAATAAAGTAATTCTACACTTTAAAAAGGTGAATTTTATGGTATGTAAATTATATCTTAATAAAGCCGTTATTACAAACATATAGAGATCAACATCAGCCAGACCCTTTACAGTGTCCATCAATCCTACCATTATTCTAATTAGACTGCTTTCCCATTCTCCATAATTTATTCCACTCTTCTCATTCTTGCTCAGTACTCTCACTTTTCCCCTCAAACTCCACAGATAACCACATCTCCTATGTCAGAGAAAACAAAAACAATCAACTAAACTTCTTCTGAATCTTGAATCCATATACCCAATTGAATATTTGGACTATTTATAAATATCTAAAATCAACATGGCCATATCTGTACTCATCACCTTCCCCTGAACCTGTTCTTACTTTACAGTTCTATAAATCAAAAAAGGGCACCACCAGCCTTCATCATTCTGGCTCAAACCAAAAACCTAGGAGTCAGATCTCATATCCAATAATCACTTAAGTCCTGTGGGATTGTATCTCCTAAATCATTCTGGATTGTCTCCATTCCTGATACCACTGTCCTAGGTCTGGCTACCACTTTCTCCCATCTAGATTAATAAGACAATCTTTTAAGTGGACCTTCACAATTTATTTTAACTCCCTTCTATTATAATTTATTCTCCATACTGGGGCCAATGAACTCTTAAAGAAAAGAAAATCTAATTTCACTCCTCTGTTTAAAACTCAAGGCATTAGGAAAATGGGCCTCGAACTTTTGTATGCATAATAATCACCTAGAAAATTTGTTCAAAATGAAGATTCCTGTGTCCCACCTGGACTATTGTGGTACCATTTGTAGTAGACAGTTAAATATTACAATTATGGTTATTTTTATGTGTAGGACAAGGACTATGACACCAGGAATGCAGAAAGTAAGGAATTATTTAGGAGATAGAATTTTGCTGTTTTTCTCATTCACATTCTACCATATTTAATACTTTTAGATGTACAAATATTCAAATTTATTCACAGAATATTATTTGGTTTAATTATAATAATTACCTTTTCCAGAATACTGATGTGCTCTCTCCTTTATCTTCTGCAAAATTAACTAATTTTGTATCATCAGGAACACTCTTCTCAGGTGCTATCTCAGTGCCAATGTGATTTTTATATTTCTGAGAACCATATGTCAGCTTGCCAGCAACATGTGATAAGTCATTTTTACCTACCCCTTCTAAATTTAGATCATCCTGTTCATATTTATTAGAAGGAAAGGCAAATTGGAATTTTTGTGTTGGCAAAATATAATTTGTGTCTTCATTAGTTATCTTTGCGAAATATAATTTGTGTCTTCATTAGTTATCTTTAAATTTGATGTTAACATTTTTGGCCTCTTTTCCTGACCTACAAAAAAAGAATATATTAATTATTACATGTTCTCCATTAAAGGAAATTTTCAAAATGATGAAAAACTTCAATAAAAATTCCAAGTTAAATATGAAAGCCAAAAGCAAAGCACTAATAATAAGATAATCAGTGACACCATAGGTTTTAAAATACAGGTAATTGTTACACTTATGGTATATTACATCACTAAATGACACCCAGAAATTAATATGGAATTATTGAATTAAATCTGAAGTTTCCATAGTACCTGCATTATAAAATAGGTTTAATTTCTTTCTGACCCATAACAAATGATATAATTATACAAATAATTATGAAGATTTAAAATTTATATAAATGATTTACACACAGAAATACCATGACCAATTATATAAAATGTTACCAAACACAATTCATTATTAACGTATCTAATGCTTTTAAGTTTGTAGTCTTGTTTCTAAAATCAAAATAAAGGAATGTTTTCATCAGAGTGACAGAATTTTAAAGGTTTCTTTCGAAGCTTTATAAGAATTTTTAGGGAAGTTTAGGGGGAATTTGGATGTCTTACTAGAACTTAAATTTGCTTTAGCATCTATGTATCTACATTATACTCTATGCTATATATTATTTGATATAAGTATATATATAACATATATGTAAATTACAAAGCTTAATCATAAAATGTATGTGTATGAGCCTATGATCCAATTTAAAAATTAAAATTTTACTAATATTCCATTAGCTCGCATACATTGTTTGAGTGTGCTTGTTTTTGAGCTTTTTAAAAATGGTATCACACTATATTTAATCTTCTGCATCTCACTTTTTTCACTCAGTATTTCTGGGAGCTGGTTACCAGGCGATCTTACCTTTAGTAAATGGCAAGGCAAAAACTGAACAGTAGTGATAGGAATTTTAATAGTAACAGAAAAAATATTCATAAAACAAAAAATCAACACGTGTGTGTAATAGTGTATTGTGTGCATTTATGTATGCATATGTATGTGTATTATATGTACAGAGAAGACAAATGTTTTAAATTTTAAGATTTGGTGGGCACTATTTTGTTTTGGGGGGGTATGTATGTATTTAGAGATGAGGGGGGTCTGTTTGTTTGTTTATTTATTTAGAGATAGGGTCTCACTATGTTGCCTGGGCTGGAGTGCAGTGGCTATTCACAGCCTCCGAAGTAGCTGGGGCTACAAGCAAGTGCCACTGCATCCAGCTTGGTGAGCACTCTTTTTAATAAAAGAAGGATCTGACTTTCATTTTATTTCATTAAAATAAAGAAATTTTAATTGTTTACATAATGAGTATACATATGTTGGGGGGATATCTGATATTTCTGATATATGCATACACAATGTGTAATGATCAAATCAGAGTTTTTTAAAAAAATACTGCCATGAACTGTATGGGTTTGGCTTCACAATAAATAAGTGATAATTTATCAAACAGTTTATTACTTTCTTTTTTTTTTTTTTTGAAACGGATTCTCCCTCTATTGCCCAGGATAGAGTGATACAGTGGTGCGATCTTGGCTCACTGAAACCTCCACCTCCTGGGTTCATGCCATTCTCCTGCCTCAGCCTCCCAAGTAGCTGGGACTACAGGCACATGCCACTACACCCAGCTAGTTTTTTTGTATTTTTAGTAGAGATGGGGTTTCACCATATTGGCCAGGATGGTCTCGAACTCCTGACCTCGTGATCCGCCCACCTCGGCCTCCCAGACATTCTAATTTACTCTAACTCCTGAGCATCTGAAATTTCTGAAATCAATACCCAATATGAGTATACATATTTTGGGGGCATATGCAATATTATGATACATGCATACACAATGTGTAACAATCAAATCAGGGCTTTAAAAAATATATTGCCATGAACTGTATGGGTTTGGCTTCAAAACAAATATGCGATAATTTTTTT
>NW_026089140.1:0-10878 GCF_024542745.1 Macaca thibetana thibetana | reverse complement strand
CCCCCTCTCCCCCCCTTGGCTATTGGGAGCCACCTCGCAGGGGGGTGAGCCACCCCCCGCGAGGTGGGGACCAATAGCCACCCCCTCTCCCCCCCCTTGGCTATTGGGAGCCACCTCGCAGGGGGGTGAGCCACCCCCCGCGAGGTGGGGACCAATAGCCACCCCCTCTCCCCCCTTGGCTATTGGGAGCCACCTCGCAGGGGGGTGAGCCACCCCCCGCGAGGTGGGGACCAATAGCCACCCCCTCTCCCCCCCTTGGCTATTGGGAGCCACCTCGCAGGGGGGTGAGCCACCCCCCGCGAGGTGGGGACCAATAGCCACCCCCTCTCCCCCCCTTGGCTATTGGGAGCCACCAGGGGGTGAGCCACCCCCCGCGAGGTGGGGACCAATAGCCACCACCTCTCCCCCCCTTTCATCTATTGGGATGCCTCCTTTCACAGGGGGTGAGCCACCCCCCGCGAGGTGGGGACCAATAGCCACCCCCTCTCCGATCCCCCCATAATCTTGGCTATTGGGAGCCACCTCGCAGGGGGGTGAGCCACCCCCCGCGAGGTGGGGACCAATAGCCACCCCCTCTCCCCCCCCTTGGCTATTGGGAGCCACCTCGCAGGGGGTGAGCCACCCCCCGCGAGGTGGGGATCCCCGTCTAGCCACCCCCTCCCCCCCCTTGGCTATTGGGAGCCACCTCGCAGGGGGGTGAGCCACCCCCCGCGAGGTGGGGGACCAATAGCCACCCCCTCTCCCCCCCCCCATTGGCTATTGGGAGCCACCTCGCAGGGGGGTGAGCCACCCCCCCTCGAGGTGGGGACCAATAGCCACCCCCTTCTCCCCCCCTTGGCTATTGGGATTACACCTCGCTTAGGGGGGTGAGCCACCCCCCGCGAGGTGGGGACCAATTAGCCACCCCCCTCTCCCCCCCTTGGCTATTGGGAGCCACCTCGCAGGGGGGTGAGCCACCCCCCGCGAGGTGGGGGACCAATAGCCACCCCCCTCTCCCCCCCTTGGCTATTGGGAGCCACCTCGCAGGGGGGTGAGCCACCCCCCCGCGAGGTGGGGGACCAATAGCCTCCCCTCCTCTCCCCCCCCCTATTGGGAGCCACCTCGCAGGGGGGGTGAGCCACCCCCCCGAGGTGGGGACCAATAGCACTTACCCCCCCTCTCCCCCCCCCCCTATTGGGAGCCACCCCCCCGCAGGGGGGTGAGCCACCCCCCCCCCCTAGGTGGGGACCACCCATAGCCACCCCCTCTCCCCCCCCCTTGCTATTGGGAGCCACCTCGCAGGGGGGTGAGCCACCCCCCGCGAGGTGGGGACCAATAGCCACCCCCCCCTCCCCCCCCCCCTTGGCTATTGGGAGCCACCCTCGCAGGGGGGTGAGCCACCCCCCCGAGGTGGGGACCAATAGCCCCCCCCCTCTCCCCCCCTTGGCTATTGGGAGCCACCCCGCAGGGGGGGGTGAGCCACCCCCCGCGAGGTGGGGACCAATAGCCCCCCCCCTCCCCTCCCCCCCTTGGCTATTGGGAGCCACCTCGCAGGGGGGTGAGCCACCCCCCCCCCGTTTTCTGGGGACCAATAGCCACCCCCCCCCCCCCCCCCCACTGGCTATTGGGAGCCACCCTCGCGAGCCCCCCCCGCGCGAGGTGGGGACCAATAGCCACCCCCCCTCTCCCCCCCTTGGCTATTGGGAGCCACCTCCAGGGGGGTGAGCCTCCCCCCCGCGAGGTGGGGACCAATAGCCCCCCCCCTCTCCCCCCCCTTGGCTATTGGGAGCCCCCTCCCAGGGGGGGTGAGCCACCCCCCCCCCGCGAGGGTGGGGACCAATAGCCACCCCCTCTCCCCCCCCCCTTGGCTATTGGGAGCCACCTCGCAGGGGGTGAGCCACCCCCCCCGAGGTGGGGACCAATAGCCACCCCCCCCCTCCCCCCCCCCCCTGGCCCCCCTGGGAGCCACCCCCCCCCCCTCGCAGGGGGGTGAGCCACCCCCCGCGAGGTGGGGTCCTTGCTAGCCACCACCCATCTCCCTCCCCCCCCCCCCCCCTCCCCCACCTCGCAGGGGGGTGAGCCACCCCCCGCCCATCCCCCCCCCCTCCCTCCCCCCCCTTGGCCCCCTATTGGAGCCACCCTCGCAGGGGGGTGAGCCACCCCCCCCCGAGGTGGGGACCAATAGCCACCCCCCCCTCTCCCCCCCCCTTGGCTATTGGGAGCCCCCCTCGCAGGGGGGTGTGAGCCACCCCCCGCGAGGTGGGGACCAATAGCCACCCCCCCCCCCCCCCCCCCCCCCCCCCCCCCCTATTGGGAGCCACCTCGCAGGGGGGTGAGCCACCCCCCCCACGAGGTCCCCCAATAGCCACCCCCTCTCCCCCCCCCCCCCCTTGGCTATTGGGAGCCCCTCGCCCTCTGAGCCACCCCCCCGCGAGGTGGGGACCAATAGCCACCCCCCCCTCCCCCCCCCTTGGCTATTGGGAGCCACCTCCAGGGGGGTGAGCCCCCCCCCCCCGAGGTGGGGACCAATAGCCACCCCCCCCCCCACCCCCCCCCCCTTGGCCCCCCCCCCCCTCCCAGGGGGGTGAGCCACCCCCCCCCCCCCCCAATAGCCCCCCCCCTCCCCCCCCCCCCTATTGGGAGCCACCTCGCAGGGGGGTGAGCCACCCCCCGCGAGGTGGGGACCAATAGCCACCCCCTCCCACCCCCCCTTGGCTATTGGGAGCCACCTCGCAGGGGGGTGAGCCACCCCCCCCCTCGAGGTGGGGACCAATAGCCCCCCCCCCCCCCCCCCCTTGGCTATTGGGAGCCACCTCGCAGGGGGGGTGAGCCACCCCCCCCGAGGTGGGACCCCCCTAGCCCCCCCCCTCCCCCCCCCCCCTATTGGGAGCCCCTCCCCAGGGGGGTGAGCCCCCCCCCCGCCCCCCTCCCCCTGGACCAATAGCCACCCCCCCCCCCCCCCCCCCCCCCCCGCTGGCTATTGGGAGCCCCTCGCCCCCCCTGAGCCACCCCCCACGAGGTCTCCCCCTACCAATAACCCCCCCCCCCCCCCCCCCCCTTGGCCCATTGGGAGCCCCCCGCAGGGGGTGAGCCACCCCCCCGAGGTGGGGACCCCATAGCCACCCCCCCCCCTCCCCACCTCCTCCCCCCCCCTTGGCCTATTGGGGCCTCCCCCGCAGGGGGGTGAGCCCCCCCCCCCCCCCCCCGAGGTGGGGACCAATAGCCACCCCCCCCCCCTCTCCCCCCCCCCCTATTGGGAGCCACCTCGCAGGGGGGTGAGCCCCCCCCCCGAGGTGGGGACCAATAGCCCCCCCTCTCCCCCCCCCTTGGCTATTGGGAGCCGCCTCGCAGGGGGGTGAGCCCCCCCCCCCCAGGTGGGGACCCCTAGCCACCCCCTCCCCCCCCCCTCTATTGGGAGCCCCCGCCCCCCCCCCCCCCCCCCCCCCCACCCCCCATCCCCCCCCCCTCCCCCCCCCCCCCTCCCCCACCTCGCAGGGGGGTGAGCCACCCCCCCCCCCCGGTGGGGGCCAATAGCCCCCCCCCCCCCTCCCCCCCTTGGCTATTGGGAGCCACCTCCCCCCTTTGAGCCCCCCCCCCCCCTCCCCTCCCCCCCCCAATAGCCACCCCCCCCCCTCCCCCCCCCCCCCCTTGGCTATTGGGAGCCACCTCCCAGGGGGGTGAGCCACCCCCCGCGAGGTGGGGACCAATAGCCACCCCCTCCCCCCCTCCCCCCCCTTGGCTATTGGGCCCCTCCACCCCCCCCCCCCCCCCCCCCCCCCCCCCGCCCCCCCCCCCCCCCCCCCCCCCCTCCCCCCCCCCCCCCCCTATTGGGAGCCACCCCCCCAGGGGGGTGAGCCACCCCCCTGCCCCCCCCCCACCCCCCCTCCCCCCCCCCCCCCCTATTGGGAGCCCCCCCCCCCCTCCCCCCCCCCCCCCCCCCCCGAGGTGGGGACCAATAGCCCCCCCCTCTCCCCCCCCCCCCCCCCCCCCCCCCCCCCACCTCCCCCCCCCCCCCGAGGTGGGGACCCCTAGCCCCCCCCCCCCCCCCCCCCCCCCCCCCCCCCCCCCCCCCCCCCCCCCTCCCTCCCCTCGCCCCCCCCCCCCCCCTCCCCCCCCACCCCCCCCTCCCCCCCCCCCTATTGGGAGCCACCTCGCCCCGGGGGGTGAGCCACCCCCCCCGAGGTGGGGACCAATAGCCACCCCCCCCCCCCCCCCTTGGCTATTGGGAGCCACCTCCCCCCCCCCCCCCCCCCCCCCCCCCCCCCCTCCAATAGCCACCCCCCCCCCCCAACCCCCCCCCCCCTGGCCCCCCCCCCCCCCTCTCCCAGCCACCCCCCGCTAGGTGGGGACCCTCTAGCCCCCCCCCCCCCCCCCCCCTGGCTATTCCCCCCCTCCCCCCCTCCCCCACCCCCCCCCCTGACCCCCCCCCCATAGCCCCCCCCCCCCCCCCCCCTGGCCCATTGGGAGCCACCTCGCAGTGGGGGTGAGCCCCCCCCCGAGGTTGGGGACCCCCCAGCCCCCCCCCCCTCTCCCCCCCCCCCCCCCCCCCCCCACCTCCCCCCCCCCCCCCCCCACCCCCCCCCTGGGGACCAATAGCCCCCCCCTCTCCCCCCCCCCCCCCCCTTATTGGGAGCCCCCTCCCAGGGGGGTGAGCCACCCCCCGCGAGGTGGGGACCAATAGCCACCCCCCCCCTCCCCCCCCTTGCTATTGGGAGCCCCTCCCCAGGGGGTGAGCCACCCCCCGCCCCCAATCCCCCCCCCCCCCCCCCCCTATTGGGAGCCCCTCCAGGGGGGTGAGCCCCCCCCCCCCCCCCCCCCCCCCCCCCCCCCCCCTCCCCCTCCCCCACCCCCCCCCCAGGGGGGTGAGCCCCCCCCGCGAGGTGGGGACCAATCCCCCCCCCCCCCCCCCCCCCTCCGCTCCCCCCCCCCCCCCAGGGGGGTGAGCCCCCCCCTTTCCCCCCCTCCCCTGGGGACCCCCCCCCCCCCCCCCCCCCCCCCCTTGGCTATTGGGAGCCACCCCGCACCCCCCCCCCCACCCCCCCCCCCCCTTCCCCCCCCCCCCCCCCCCCCTCCCCCCCCCCCCCCCACCCCCCCCCCTCCCTTCCCCACCCCTCCCTCCCCCCCCCCCCAGCCACCCCCCCCGCCCCTCCCCCCCCCCCCCCCCCCCCCCTTGGGGCCCCCCCGCCCCCCCCCACCCCCCCCCCCCCCTACCCCTCCCCCCCCCCACCCCCCCCCCCCCCCCCCACTCCCCCCCCCCCCCCCTCCCCCCCCCCCCCTCTCCCCCCCCCTCCTCCACCCCCCCCCCCCCCCCCCCCCCCCCCCTCCCCCCCCCACCCCCCCCTCCCCCCCCCTGAGCCCCCCCCCCCCCTCCTCCAACCTAGCCCCCCCCCCCCCCTCCCCCCCCTGGCTCCCCCCCCCCCCCCCCCCTGAGCCCCCCCCCCCGCTCCCCCCCTACCCCCCCCCCCCCCCCCCCCCCCCCCCTATTGGGAGCCCCTCCCCTCCCCCCCCCCCCCCACCCCCGGCCCCCCCCCCCCCCCCCCCCCCCCCCCCCCCCCCTATCCCTCCCCCTCTCGCCCCCCTGCCCCACCCCCCCCCCCCCCTGGGTGACCAACCACCCCCCCCCCCCCCCCCCCCCTCCTATTGGGAAGCCCCCCCCTGCCCTCAGCCCCCCCCTCCTCTCCCCTCCCCCCCCCCCCCCCCCCCCTTCCCCTTCCCCCCCCTCCCTACCCCCCCCCCCCCCCCCCTCCCCCCCCCCCCGCCCCCCCCCCCCCCCCCTTCCCCCCTCCCCCCCCCCCCCCCCGTCCCCCCCCCCCCCCCTCCCTCCACAACCCCCCTAGCCACCCCCCCCCCCCCCTCCCCCCCCCCCCTTGGCCCACGTCGGACCCCCCCCACCCCCCCCCACCCCCCCCCCTCCCCCCCCCCCCCCCGAGGTGGATCCCCCACCCCATGCCCCCCCCTCTCCCCCCCCTTGGCCCCCCCTCCCCCTCCCTTCCCCTCCCACCCCCTCCCCCCCACCTTACCCTCAGCCCCCTCCCCCCCTGAGCCCCCCCCCCGCCCCTCCCCCCTACCCCCCCCCCCCCCCCCCCCCCCTCCCCCCCCGCTCCCCCCTCCTCCCAGCCCCTCCCCCCCCCCCCCCCCCCTGGCCAATAGCCACCCCCCTCCCCCCCCCCCCTCCCCCCCTCCCCCCCCCACCCATCCCCAGGGGGTCCCCCCTCCCCCCCCCGCGAGGTCGCCCCCTCTCCACCCCCTCCCCCCCCCCCCCTTGGCTCCCCCCCCCCTCCTCCGAGCCCCCTCCCCGAGGTCCCCCCAATAGCCACACCCCCCCCCCCCCCCCCCTCCCCTCCCCCCCCCCACCTCCCCCCCCTATCCCCCCCCCCCCCCCACCCATACCCCCCCCCCCCCCCCCCCCCCCCTATTGCCCCCCCTCCCCCCTCACACCCCCCCCCCCCCCCCTCCCAATGCCACCCCCCCCCCCCCCCCCCACCCCTCTCCCCCTGCCCCACCCCTCCCCCCCCTCCCCCCCGCCCCCCCCAACAACTCCCCACCCCCCCCCCCCCCCTCCCCCCCACCCCCCACCCCTCCCCAGCCCCCCCCCCCATCCCCCCCCCCCTCCCCCCCTCCCTTCCCTGCCCTCTCCCCCCCCTCTCCCCTTCCACTTCCACCCCCCCCCCCCCCCCCCCCCCCCCCCCTTCCCATCCCCCCCCCCTCCCCCCCCCCCCCCCCCCCCCCCTCGCCAGTCCCTCCCCACCCCCCCCCCCCCAATACCACCCCCCCCCCCCCCCCCCCCCCTTGGGAGGCCAACCTCCCATCCCCCTGGGGTCCCCCCCCCCCCCCCACCCTGCCCCACCCCCCCCCCTCCCCCCCCCCTCCCCCCCTTGGCCCCCCCCCCGCCCCTCCCACCCCCCCCCCCCCCCCCCTAGCCCCCCCCACCCCCCCCCCCCCCCCCCTCCCCTTCCCCCGCCCCCCTCCCCCCCCCCCCCCCGAACTCCCCTGACCAATAGCCCCCCCTCTCCCCCCCCCCTTGGCTTTGGGCCTCCCCCTCTAGGGGGGGTGAGCCCCCCCCCCCCCCCCCCCCCCACTGCCCCCGCCCCCTCCCCCCCCCCCTCCCCCCTTCCCTCCCCCCTCCAGGCCCCCCCCCCCCCTCCTCCCCCCAATCCACCCCCTCCTCCCACCCTCCCCCCCCCCCCGATTCCCCTCCTCCCCCTCCCGCCACCCCCCCCCCCTTATCCCCCCCCCCCCCCCCCCCCCCCCCCTCCCCCATCCTCCCCCCCCCCATCGCACCCCCCTTTTATCCCCCCCCCCTCCCTACCCCCCCTCCCCCCCCCCCCCTGGCCTTTCCCCCCCCCCCCCCCCCCCCCACCCTCCCGGTCCCCCCTCCCAATCTCCCCCCCCCCCCCCCCCCCCCCCCCCTCCTATTGGGAGCCTCTCCCCACAGCCCCTGACCCCCCCCCCGCCCCCCCCCCACCCCCCCCCCACCCCCCCCCCCCCCCCCCCCTATTGCCCCCTCACCCCCCCCCCCCCCCCCACCCCCCCCCCCCCCACCCCCCCCTTCCCCCCTACCCCCCCCCCCCCCTCCCCCTCCCCCCCCCCCCACCCCCCCCCCCCCCCTTCCCCCCCTCCCCCCCCCCTGCCCCCGCCCCCCCCTTTGGCTCCTGACCCCCCCCCCCCCCCCCCCCCCCCCCCCCCCCCCCTCCCCCTCCCCCCCCTCCTACTCCCCCCTCCATCCCCCCCCCCCCCCCCCCCCCCAATACCCCCCCCCCCCCCCACCTCCCCCCCCCCCCTATTCCCCACCATTCCAGGGGGGACATCCCCCCCCCCCCCCCCCCCCCCCCCCCCCCCACCACCCCCCCTCCCCCCCCCCCCCCCCTCCCTCCCCCCCTCCCCCCACCCCCATGACCCCCCACCCCCCGCCAGGTGGGGGCCCCTCCCCCTGACCCCCCCCCCCCCCCCCCCCTTGGCCCCCCCCCCCCCCCTCCACCCCCCTGTGACCACCCCCCCGACCCCCGCCCCCCCCCCCTCCCCAACCCTCCCCCAAACCCCCCCCTCATGGGTCCCCCCCCTCCCCCACCCCATCCCTCCGTAACCCCCAGCCCCCCCCCCCCCCCCCCCCCCCCCCACCCCCTCCCCACACCCCCCCCCCCCCCCCCCCCAAAAAAATCCCCCCCCTCCCCCAACCACCCCCCCCCCCCCGCGAGGTGGGGGACCCCCCCCCTTCCCCCCCCCCCCTGTCCCCCCCCTTTCCACCCCCCTACCCCCCCCCCTCCGCCCCCTGGGTGACCCCCCCCGTCTACCCCCGATTCCCCCCCCCCCCCCCCCATTGGGAGCCCCCCCCCCGGGGGGTCCCTCCCCCCCCCTTTCCCCCCCCCCCTTCTCCCCCCCCCCTCCCTCCCACCACCCCGCACCCCCCCCCCCGCCACCCTCCTCATCCCCCCCCACCCCCCCCCCCCCACTTGCCTCCCCCCCCCCCCCAACCCCCCCCCCCCCCCGCCTCCCCCTCCCTCCCCCCCCCTGCCCCCCCCCCCCCCCCCCCCCCCCCCCCCCCCCCTTCTCCCAACCCCCCCCCCCCCCCCCTCCCCCCCCCGCCCCCCCTCCCCCCCCCCCCCCCCATTCCCTCCCCACCCCCCACACCCTCCACACCCCCCCCTCTCCCCCCCCCCCCCCCCCCCCGCCTCCCTCCCCCCCCTCCCCCCCCCCCTCCCCCCCCCCCCCCCCCTCCCCCCCTCGCCCCCCCTCCTCCCCCCCCACCCCACCCCCCTCCCCCCCGTCCCACCCCCCTCCCCCCCCCCCTACCCGTCCCCCCCCTCCCCCCCCCCCCCCCCCTTCCCCCCCCCCCCCTCCCCCCCCCCCCCTCCCCCTTCCCCCCCCCCCCCCCCTCCTCCCCCCCCCCCCCTACCCCCCCCCCCCCACCCACCCCCCCACCCCCCCCCCCATTCCCCCCCGCCCCCCCCCCCCCCCCGGCTATCCCCCCCCCCCTCCCCCCCCCTGTCCCTCCCCCCCACCCCCCCTCCCCGCCGCCCCCCCCCCTAGCCCCCTCCCCCCCCCCCCCCCCCCCCCCCCCCCCCCCCCCCCCCCCCCCCCCCCTCTGCCCCCCCCCCCCCCACTCCCCCTCCCCCCCCCCCCCCACCCCAGCCACCTCCCCCCCCCCACCCCCCCCCTTCCCCCCACCCTCCCCCCCCCCCCCCCTCCCCCCCCCCCCCCTCCCCCCCCCCTTAGATTCCCCCCCCCCCCCCCCCCCTTTACCCCCCCTGGGGACCCCCCCCCTCCCCCCCCCCCCCCCCCTTGGCCGATTGGTGAGCCACCCCACTCCCCCCCCTACACCCCAGCCCACGGGGGTCCCTGTACCCCTCCCCCCCCCCCCCACCCCCCCCATCCCTCGCCACGCACCCCCCCCCCAGGGGGGTGGCCCTCCTGACCCCCCCCCCCCCCCTCCCCCCCCCCCCCCCCCCCCCACCCCCCCTCCCCCCCCCCCTCAGCCTCCCTCGGCCCGCCCTCCCCCCCTGCACCCCTCCCCCCAATAGCCCCCCCCCCTCCCCCCCACCCCCCTGGGACCCACCTTCCGCCCCCCCCTCCCCCCACCCCCCCCCCCGCTCCCCCCCCCCCCCCACCCAATCCCCCCCCCCCCCCCCCCCCCCCGACCCCCAGCCTACACCCCCCCGCCCCACCCCCCCCCCCCCACCTGCCCCACCCCCCCCCCCCGCCCCCCTCCCCCCCCCCCCCTCCCCCCCCCCTCACCCCCCCGCCCCCCCCCCCCCCCCATCCACCCCCACTCCCCCCCCCCACCCCCCCCCCCCCCCCACCCCCGACCCCCCCCCCCCCACCTCCCGCCCCCAAACCACCCCCCACCAGAGACACCCCCCCCCCTCCCCCCCGCGTTCACCCCCGCCCCCCCCCTACCCCCCCACGCCCCCACCCCCCGCTATCCCCCCCCCCCTCCCCCCCCACCCCCCTCCCCCCCCACCCCCCCCCTTGGCCCCCCCCCGACCCCTTCCCCCGCCACCCCCCCCCCCCCTCCCCCCCCCTCCCCTACCCCCCTCCCCCCCTTATCCCCCCTCCCTCCCACCCCCCAGTTCCGCTCCCCCCCCCCCCCCCGATCCCCCCCCCCCCCCCACCCCCCCCCCCCCCCTCGACTCGCCCCACCCCTCCCCCCCCCCCACCCCACCCCCCCACCCCCCTCCCCCCCCCCCCTCCCCCCATTTCTCTCCGCCGCACCCCCCCTGGACCCATCCGTCCCCCCCCCCTGGCACTCACCGCACCCCCGCACCCCGCCCCCCCCTCTCCGCCCCCCCTTCCCCCGCCCACCCCCCTCTCCATCCCCTCACCCCCCCACCCCCACCCCCTCCCTTCGCCTCCCCACCTCTCTCACCCCCCCTCCCTCCCCCCTCACCCCTTCCCCCCCCGCGACCTTCGCTCTCTCCCCCCCCGCCCCCCGTGCGGCTCCCTCGGACCCCCCCGACTCCTCCCCTTTACCCCCCCGATCCCTGCGCTCCCCCTTCCCTTCTCCCACATACTTTCCGCCACCCCTCCTCCCCTTCCCCTCCCTCCCCCAACTACCCCCAGCCCTCTCCCCCCCCTCCTGTGTAGCTCGACCGCAAGGCCCCTCGCCCCCGCGCCGGTCACCCCTTCGGCCTCTCCCTAACGCGGGCGCCCCCCGTGCGTCCTCCCTTCCGGGCCCCACCCTACATTCCTCCCTTCCCCACCCACGGGGCCTCCTGACCCGCCCCCCGCGACCCCTCTCCCCCCCCTTGGCTATTGGGAGCCACCTCGCAGGGGGGTGAGCCACCCCCCGCGAGGTGGGGACCAATAGCCACCCCCTCTCCCCCCCTTGGCTATTGGGAGCCACCTCGCAGGGGGGTGAGCCACCCCCCGCGAGGTGGGGACCAATAGCCACCCCCCTCTCCC
>NW_026089139.1:0-10911 GCF_024542745.1 Macaca thibetana thibetana | reverse complement strand
ATTCTCTTTTTTTAAAAATTTAATTTAGTGTATTATTATACTTTTTAAGTTGTAGGATTACATGTGCATAACTGTGCAGGTTTGTTTACATATGTATACTTGTGCCATGTCGCTGTGCTGCACCCATCAACTCGTCATTTACATCAGGTATAACTCCCAATGCAATCCCTCCCCCCTCCCCCTCTCCATGATAGGCCCCGGTGTGTGATGTTCCCCTTCCTGAGTCCGAGTGATCTCATTGTTCAGTTCCCAACTATGAGTGAGAACATGCGGTGTTTGGTTTTCTGTTCTTGTGACAGTTTGCTAAGAATGATGGATTCCAGCTGCATCCAAGTCCCTACAAAGGACTCAAACTCATCCTTTTTTATGTCTGCATAGTATTCCATGGTGTATATGTGTCACATTTTCTTAATCCAATCTGTCACTGATGGATTATTCTCTAAGCACATACTGATAGTCTCTTTTAGACCAGATCCCATACTAGGTATTGGTAGAAAAAATGTTAAGAGAATGTTGTCTCCCTCAAGGAGTTTGTAGTCACACAGAGTGACTCCCAGGGTAATAAAAACAACCAGTAACCACGGTGGTGAGTATTGTGGAGCTATGTGTGAGAATGCTAAGAAAGTATGGAGAGATGAAACCTTGGTCTGCCTGGGACTGTGTGAAAAGGTTTCTCAGAGAAGAAACAATCTTCAACTGGGATAAGCCATATAAGGAGTAATTAGATAGAAGAAAAAAAATGGAACTAGGCATTTAAGGCAAAGAGGAAAACAATGAGAAACTGGTCATGTATCAGTAATAATTATTGCAGGTAAAATTCACTGATGAGTCTTAAATTTATTGGGTAAAAGCTTAAGAAAAAACAAAATTTACATATCCTCAAAGCATATCCTCCAAGGTATGATTGACTATGAAAGCAAGGATAAATTTACAAAAGTAAAATCTGGCAGAAACAACCTTCTAATGGATAGAATATAGCTTTGCCAATAACAAGACATATCAACATTATGAGCTCCGTGATATGATGCACTGAGAAAAACACAATATCATTTTGTGGTGTTCTTGCCAAAAAAAAAATTAAATAAATAAAATAACATTACTCTGATCCCAAGAAAACACATGAGACACACCACACCTGAGGAACATTTAGCAAAACAACTGATCATTGCTCTTCAAGAGTGTCAACATCAGGGAAGATGAGGAAAGACTAAGAAACTATTACAGACTGTCGGAGACTAGGAGGAAATAACAACTAAAATGCAAGGTGGGATTATGAATATGGTATGGAACCAGAAAAAAGTTAGTGGTAAAAAGGGTAGAATTTGAATAAGGTCTTTAGTTAATAGTATTTCCTCATGTCAATTCCTTTTACTTGATAAATGAACTATTGTTATGCAAGATGGGAGAGGAAGAGGAGTGAGGAATATACAAAAAGTGTCTGTAATATTTTTTCAACTTTTCTGTAAGTTTAAAATTGGTTCAAAATTTGAAAGTTGAAAAAAAAGGAAACACAAATTTAAGATAATGAGGTGTACATTTGGCAGATAAGTACACTGATAGAGTCTAAGTGTTGGATATTTCTAGGAATGAGGTAAGCCAAGCCCTTCCTAAGGACTTTGGGCTTAATCTTCTAGATAACAACAGGCTATTGAGGCAGTTCAGCAGCAGAGCACCATAATGACATTTGTGGTTTATGAACAACCTTTGTTTACAGTGTGGACAAGAAGACAGCAACAGTGGAGTTGTGAACACTCAAGTAGCTATAGGCTCAGGGAGAGATGTTAAAGGTTTGTACCAGGATAGTCACAAAGTGGGTGACATAGAATGACAGACTTCCACAACAGTCTTTTCAAAGATTAATCATCATTCCCATGCAATATAATTAAAATTAAATATGAGTGTTTCCTAGGCCTATGTTATATGTGAATGTTTCCAAGGTTACTTTTCATATCTACCACCCGTATACCCACGTGTGTGGTCTACATTGTTGTCCTTTTTACCCTGATTATGAATTTACTCATTCTCTACCTTTTATGCACTCTTTCCTGACTTTTAGCCTGAAATTTGGTGTTATTTCCTGGAGAGCACCTATGCCTCACAAGAACAAGTCAAATTTCTTTCAGTGGATCATACGACTAGACAACGCATTTTTTTCCTTCCCCAAAACATGCTCCATGTAGGCATCAAGAAACAGAGACAAAGAATTTTCACTCTTTTTCTGTGCCAAAGTTGCCAATCCATCTAGCTTATCAAGACAGCTAGGGCTGAGAATCAAGTAAGTTTTTAGTCAAGGGTAAAATTGAAAGAGATAAAGAAAGAGAGAGACAGAAAAGGAGAGCAAGAGAAAGAAAGAGAGAAAAGAGGCCAGGCGTAGTGGCTCACACCTGTAATCCTATCACTTTGGGAGGCCGAGGTAGGTGGATCACCTGAGGTCAGGAGTTCAAGACCAGCCTGGCCAACATGGTGAAGCCCTGTCTCTATTAAAAATAAAAAAAAAAAAATTAGCCAGGCATGGTGGTGCGTGCCTGTAATCCCAGCTAGCTGGGAGGCTGAAACAGGAGAATCACTGGAACCTGGAAGGCAGAGGCTGCAGCAAGCTGGGATCACACCACTACATTCCAGCAGGGGCCATAGAGGGTGACATTATCTCAAAATAAAAAAAGAGAGAAAGAAAAGAAAGGAAGGGGAGAAGAGAAGAAAGAAAGGAAGAGAGAAGGAAGGAAGGAAAGAAACAAAGGAAAAACGGAAAGAAAGAAGAAGAAAGAGAAAGAAAAGAGAGGTAGAGAAGAAAGGAAGAAAGGAAAGGTAGAGAAGAAAGGAAGGAAGGAAGGAAGGAAGGAAGGAAGGAAGGAAGGAAGGAAGGAAGGAAGAAAAAGGGAAGGGAAGGGAAGGAAGGAAGGAAAGATAGAGAAAGAAAGAAAGGGAAGAAAAAGATTGTCAAAAAAAATTTCTTGAACCTCAAAAAAGAAAAAAATCTCACATCCTCCATCAGTTCACTTCTTTGGATTTGCCACTACTTTGATGTTTTATTACTCACTGCAAAATTCAACAACTTGTGCTTCCACTTGGGGTTGCTTAGTTTTCCTGTGTTGTGATTTACTCTGGAGCTTCTATTTTAAAAGACACAGAAGTGGAAAGGCCTTCAGTTACAATAAGAAGGCTGGCAAATGTATCTTTCTCCATCCTGCACTCTCTACTACTTTCTCAAATGCCTCCCTGAAAATGGAGCCCAGGGGACCATCAGGTGGCTTCATAGTAAATTGTTTTGGATTTTATAAGTAGAGGAAATAAGAAGTTGCCTTCCCCAGTGATTTTCCATCTGGATTTTTATGCTAGGGATTTATGCCATGCCTTTTAATTAAGCATATCTTCCTGTTCTTCCTGAACATTTTTCTTCCTTTTTTTTTTTGCGGGGGAGGTAGAAGGGGGACAGAGTCTCCCTCTGTTGCCCAGGCTGGAGTGCAGTGGTGCAATCTTGGCTCACTGAAACCTCCACCTCCCAGATACAAGTAATTGACCTGCTCAGCCTCCCGAGTAGCTGGGATTAGGTGTGCACCACCATGCCCGACTAATTTTTGTATTTTTGGTAGAGGCAGGGTTTTACCACGTTGGCTGGGCTGGTCTCAAATTCCTGACCTCAAGTGATCCTCCTGCCTCAGCCTCCCAAAGTGCTGGAATTACAGGCATGAGCCACCGTGCCTGGCCCCACAATATCTTTTCTAATAAAGCAAAGACTCCTGATAGGAAGGCTACATTAGGCCACCACCGTGTCTGTGTGTTCAATGTTATTAGATCCATTTTCCTTGAGTAAACAGGTGGAAAGTCTGAATATGCTGGACACCTTCAGTGGAATTGTGGCATAGGATCCAGTGCAAAAAATATACATAGTGGAGATCTTTGCCTTCCAAGATTCCAGGCCTCCAGGTATTAGCAGAGTACTTGATTTTTTCCAGTGTCTCCTGCCCTACTTCATCATATCATGCGTAAGATTGTCATATCCATCAGGTACAGCGTTATCCATTGCCTTAAACATTAGAGTAGGTAAGGAGTAATCTTGGTCTTGGGTGACAAAAAGTAGGAAAGGATCCTTGAAAAAGATCTTGAAGGGAGTAAAAAAGAGACTTTTCAACCAAAAAAAAAAAAAAACAGGAATTTATTTTTTTTTAAATAAAGATATGCCAAAAAGAATAAATAAATAAGTCTAATGCCTAAGTTGAGATGGGGAACAGAAAAAGTGAGGGAGTGGAATTTGTAACCAGAGGGCAGGGCATAGCCTGGTGACAGGGAAAGATGCATTGAAGAGAGGAATGTATAGTGCTTGAATCTAGCTACCTGGAATGTAGCTTTGCTCCCATCAACTGGTGTAAAAGAATATGATCAATGTGGCAAATTCTAGCAAGTTTGGTGTTCAGGGTGTTGAAACTTTTGGCCTATTGTGTGGCCCTGACATGGGAGTGGTGGGATGGTGGGAGATAAGTCCAACAACACCACCCCTCCACCCCGAGAGAACTAGGGGGTATGTATTTATTTTAGGAGAGTTATCAAAATATTTTGGAAGACTCACACTCTTTCTCAGAGTTTAAATTTATTCATTCATTTTATAAAACAATGGGGATGATTCAGAAAATTTAAGAGACATTTTAGACAAGTTTTCATCAAAGTCCTTTTATTTTCTACTCAAAATGACGTTAATAATCAGACATTACCCACATTGATTTCTCAGCATGCACTGAGTGAGTCTTTTAGGCCTTATTCTTTTTTTTTTTTTTTTTTTTAATTGGAGTATAGATTCAAGATCTGTTCTTTTTTAGAAGAAGGAAACAAAAAAAAATTTCTGTTGTTAAACTGTTGCTTATGCTTCCTCCTTCTTTTTTTTTTTATGTTTTCTTTTATTTTATTAACAACTATCATATCTAGTACAGAAACACTTACATTTGTTTCTGACCTACAGATACGTTCACACTTTTGTGATCTATAAAGCACTGGTTTTTTTTTTTTTTTAATTTATTTATTATTATTATACTTTAAGTTGTAGGGTACATGTGCATAACGTGCAGGTTTGTTACATATGTATACTTGTGCCATGTTGGTGTGCTGCACCCATCAACTCGTCATTTACATCAGGTATAACTCCCAATGCAATCCCTCCCCCCTACCCCCTCCCCATGATAGGCCCCGGTGTGAGATGTTCCCCTTCCTGAGTCCGAGTGATCTCATTGTTCAGTTCCCACCTATGAGTGAGAACATGCGGTGTTTGGTTTTCTGTTCTTGCGATAGTTTGCTAAGAATGATGGATTCCAGCTGCATCCATGTCCATACAAAGGACTCAAACTCATCCTTTTTTATGGCTGCATAGTATTCCATGGTGTATATGTGCCACATTTTCTTAATCCAGTCTGTCACTGATGGACATTTGGGTTGATTCCAAGTCTTTGCTATTGTGAATAGTGCTGCAATAAACATACGTGTGCATGTGTCTTTAGAGCAGCATAATTTATAATCCTTTGGGTATATACCCAGTAATGGGATGGCTGGGTCATATGGTACATCTAGTTCTAGATCCTTGAGGAATCGCCATACTGTTTTCCATAATGGTTGAACTAGTTTACAATCCCACCGACAGTGTAAAAGTGTTCCTATTTCTCCACATCCTCTCCAGCACCTGTTGTTTCCTGATTTTTTAATGATTGCCATTCTAACTGGTGTGAGATGGTATCTCATTGTGGTTTTGATTTGCATTTCTCTGATGGCCAGTGATGATGAGCATTTTTTCATGTGTCTGTTGGCTGTATGAATGTCTTCTTTTGAGAAATGTCTGTTCATATCCTTTGCCCACTTTTGGATGGGGTTGTTTGTTTTTTTCTTGTAAATTTGTTTGAGTTCTTTGTAGGTTCTGGATATTAGCCCTTTGTCAGATGAGTAGATTGCAAAAATTTTTCTCCCATTCTGTAGGTTGCCTGTTCACTCTGATGGTAGTTTCTTTTGCTGTGCAGAAGCTCTTTAGTTTAATGAGATCCCATTTGTCAATTTTGGCTTTTGCTGCCGTTGCTTTTGGTGTTTTAGACATGAAATCTTTGCCCATGCCTATGTCCTGAATGGTACTACCTAGGTTTTCCTCTAGGATTTTTATGGTATTAGGTCTAACATTTAAGTCTCTAATCCATCTTGAATTAATTTTCATATAAGGAGTAAGGAAAGGATCCAGTTTCAGCTTTCTACTTATGGCTAGCCAATTTTCCCAGCACCATTTATTAAATAGGGAATCCTTTCCCCATTTCTTGTTTCTCTCAGGTTTGTCAAAGATCAGATGGCTGTAGATGTGTGGTATTATTTCTGAGGACTCTGTTCTGTTCCATTGGTCTATATCTCTGTTTTGGTACCAGTACCATGCTGTTTTGGTTACTGTAGCCTTGTAGTATAGTTTGAAGTCAGGTAGCATGATGCCTCCAGCTTTGTTCTTTTGACTTAGGATTGTCTTGGAGATGCGGGCTCTTTTTTGGTTCCATATGAACTTTAAAGCAGTTTTTTCCAATTCTGTGAAGAAACTCATTGGTAGCTTGATGGGGATGGCATTGAATCTATAAATTACCTTGGGCAGTATGGCCATTTTCACGATATTGATTCTTCCTATCCATGAGCATGGTATGTTCTTCCATTTGTTTGTGTCCTCTTTGATTTCACTGAGCAGTGGTTTGTAGTTCTCCTTGAAGAGGTCCTTTACATCCCTTGTAAGTTGGATTCCTAGGTATTTGATTCTCTTTGAAGCAATTGTGAATGGAAGTTCATTCCTGATTTGGCTCTCTGTTTGTCTGTTACTGGTGTATAAGAATGCTTGTGATTTTTGCACATTAATTTTGTATCCTGAGACTTTGCTGAAGTTGCTTATCAGCTTAAGGAGATTTTGGGCTGAGACAATGGGGTTTTCTAAATATACAATCATGTCATCTGCAAACAGGGACAATTTGACTTCTTCTTTTCCTAACTGAATACCCTTGATTTCTTTCTCTTGCCTGATTGCCCTAGCCAGAACTTCCAACACTATGTTGAATAGGAGTGGTGAGAGAGGGCATCCCTGTCTTGTGCCAGTTTTCAAAGGGAATTTTTCCAGTTTTTGCCCATTCAGTATGATATTGGCTGTGGGTTTGTCATAAATAGCTCTTATTATTTTGAGGTACGTTCCATCAATTCCAAATATTGAGCGTTTTTAGCATGAAGGGCTGTTGAATTTTGTCAAAAGCCTTTTCTGCATCAATTGAGATAATCATGTGGTTCCTGTCTTTGGTTCTGTTTATATGCTGGATTATGTTTATTGATTTGTGAATGTTGAACCAGCCTTGCATCCCAGGGATGAAGCCCACTTGATCATGGTGGATAAGCTTTTTGATGTGTTGCTGAATCCGGTTTGCCAGTATTTTATTGAGGATTTTTGCATCGATGTTCATCAGGGATATTGGTCTAAAATTCTCTTTTTTTGTTGTGTCCTTGCCAGGCTTTGGTATCAGGATGATATTGGCCTCATAAAATGAGTTAGGGAGGATTCCCTCTTTTTCTATTGATTGGAATAGTTTCAGAAGGAATGGTACCAACTCCTCCTTGTACCTCTGGTAGAATTCAGCTGTGAATCCATCTGGTCCTGGACTTTTTTTGGTTGGTAGGCTATTAATTGTTGCCTCAATTTCAGAGCCTGCTATTGGTCTATTCAGGGATTCAACTTCTTCCTGGTTTAGTCTTGGAAGAGTGTAAGTGTCCAGGAAATTATCCATTTCTTCTAGATTTTCCAGTTTATTTGCGTAGAGGTGTTTTATAGTATTCTCTGATGGTAGTTTGTATTTCTGTGGGGTCGGTGGTGATATCCCTTTTATCATTTTTAATTGCATCGATTTGATTCTTCTCTCTTTTCTTCTTTATTAGTCTGGCTAGTGGTCTGTCAATTTTGTTGATCTTTTCAAAAAACCAACTCCTGGATTCATTGATTTTTTGGAGGGTTTTTTGTGTTTCTATCTCCTTCAGTTCTGCTCTGATCTTAGTTATTTCTTGTCTTCTGCTAGCTTTCGAATGTGTTTGCTCTTGCTTCTCTAGTTCTTTTAATTGGGATGTTAGAGGGTCAATTTTAGATCTTTCCTGCTATCTCTTGTGGGCATTTAGTGCTATAAATTTCCCTCTACACACTGCTTTAAATGTGTCCCAGAGATTCTGGTATGTTGTATCTTTGTTCTCATTGGTTTCAAAGAACATCTTTATTTCTGCCTTCATTTCGTTATGTACCCAGTAGTCATTCAGGAGCAGATTGTTCAGTTTCCATGTAGTTGAGCGGTTTTGATTGAGTTTCTTAGTCCTGAGTTCTAGTTTGATTGCACTGTGGTCTGAGAGACAGTTTGTTATAATTTCTGTTCTTGTACATTTGCTGAGGAGTGCTTTACTTCTAATTTCGTGGTCGATTTTGGAGTAAGTACGATGTGGTGCTGAGAAGAATGTATATTCTGTTGATTTGGGGTGGAGAGTTCTATAGATGTCTATTAGGTCTGCTTGCTGCAGAGATGAGTTCAGTTCCTGGATATCCTTGTTAACTTTCTGTCTCGTTGATCTGTCTAATGTTGACAGTAGGGTGTTGAAGTCTCCCATTATTATTGTATGGGAGTCTAAGTCTCTTTGTAAGTCTCTAAGGACTTGCTTTATGAATCTCGGTGCTCCTGTATTGGGTGCATATATATTTAGGATAGTTAGCTCTTCCTGTTGAATTGATCCCTTTACCATTATGTAATGGCCTTCTTTGTCTCTTTTGATCTTTGATGGTTTAAAGTCTGTTTTATCAGAGACTAGTATTGCAACCCCTGCTTTTTTTTGTTCTCCATTTGCTTGGTAAATCTTCCTCCATCCCTTTATTTTGAGCCTATGTATGTCTCTGCGTGTGAGATGGGTCTCCTGAATACAGCAGACTGATGGGTCTTGACTCTATCCAGTTTGCCAGTCTGTGTCTTTTAATTGGAGCATTTAGTCCATTTACATTTAAGGTTAAGATTGTTATGTGTGAACTTGATCCTGCCATTATGATATTAACTGGTTATTTTGCTCGTTAGTTGATGCAGTTTCTTCCTAGCCTCAATGGTCTTTACATTTTGGCATGTTTTTGCAATGGCTGGTACCGGTTGTTCCTTTCCATGTTTAGTGCTTCCTTCAGGGTCTCTTGTAAGGCAGGCCTAGTGGTGACAAAATCTCTAAGCATTTGCTTATCTGTAAAGGATTGTATTTCTCCTTCACTTATGAAACTTAGTTTGGCTGGATATGAAATTCTGGGTTGAAAATTCTTTTCTTTAAGAATGTTGAATATTGGCCCCCACTCTCTTCTGGCTTGTAGAGTTTCTGCTGAGAGATCTGCTGTTAGTCTGATGGGCTTCCCTTTGTGGGTAACCCGACCTTTCTCTCTGGCTGCCCTTAAGATTTTTTCCTTCATTTCAACTTTGGTGAATCTGGCAATTATGTGTCTTGGAGTTGCTCTTCTCGAGGAGTATCTTTGTGGCGTTCTCTGTATTTCCTGGATTTGAATGTTGGCCTGCCCTACTAGGTTGGGGAAGTTCTCCTGGATGATATCCTGAAGAGTGTTTTCCAACTTGGTTCCATTTTCCCCCCTCACTTTCAGGCACCCCAATCAGACGTAGATTTGGTCTTTTTACATAATCCCATACTTCTTGCAGGCTTCGTTCATTTCTTTTTGTTCTTTTTTCTTTTGGTTTCTCTTCTCGCTTCATTTCATTCATTTGATCCTCAATCGCTGATACTCTTTCTTCCAGTTGATCGAGTCGGTTACTGAAGCTTGTGCATTTGTCATGTATTTCTCGTGTCATGGTTTTCATCTCTTTCATTTCGTTTAGGACCTTCTCTGCATTAATTACTCTAGCCATCAATTCTTCCACTTTTTTTTCAAGATTTTTAGTTTCTTTGCGCTGGGTACATAATTCCTCCTTTAGCTCTGAGAAATTTGATGGACTGAAGCCTTCTTCTCTCATCTCGTCAAAGTCATTCTCCATCCAGCTTTGATCCGTTGCTGGCGATGAGCTGCGCTCCTTTGCCGGGGGAGATGCGCTCTTATTTTTTGAATTTCCAGCTTTTCTGCCCTGCTTTTTCCCCATCTTTGTGGTTTTATCTGCCTCTGGTCTTTGATGATGGTGATGTACTGATGGGGTTTTTGGTGTAGGTGTCCTTCCTGTTTGATAGTTTTCCTTCTAACAGTCAGGACCCTCAGCTGTAGGTCTGTTGGAGATTGCTTGAGGTCCACTCCAGACCCTGTTTGCCTGGGTATCAGCAGCAGAGGCTGCAGAAGATAGAATATTTCTGAACAGCGAGTGTACCTGTCTGATTCTTGCTTTGGAAGCTTCTTCTCAGGGGTGTACTCCTCCCTGTGAGGTGTGGGGTGTCAGACTGCCCCTAGTGGGGGATGTCTCCCAGTTAGGCTACTCAGGGGTCAGGGACCCACTTGAGCAGGGAGTCTGTTCCTTCTCAGATCTCAACCTCCGTGTTGGGAGATCACTGCTCTCCTCAAAGCTGTCAGACAGAGTCGTTTGCGTCTGCAGAGGTGTCTGCCTCGTTTGTTTAGTTTACTGTGCCCTGTCCCCAGAGGTGGAGTCTACAGAGACAGGCAGGTTTCCTTGAGCTGCTGTGAGCTCCACCCAGTTGGAGCTTCCCAGCAGCTTTGTTTACCTACTTAAGCCTCAGCAATGGCGGGCGCCCCTCCCCCAGCCTCGCTGCTGCCTTGCCGGTAGATCACAGACTGCTGTGCTAGCAATGAGGGAGGCTCCGTGGGTGTGGGACCCTCCCGGCCAGGTGTGGGATATGATCTCCTGGTGTGCCTGTTTCTTAAAGCGCAGTAATTGGGGTGGGAGTTACCCGATTTTCCAGGTGTTGTGTCTCAGTTCC
>NW_026089138.1:0-10951 GCF_024542745.1 Macaca thibetana thibetana | reverse complement strand
TTATTTTGTTAGTTCACTGTCTTCATTATAATCTTTCTTTTTCTTTTTTTTTTTATTATTATTATACTTTAAGTTGTAGGGTACATGTGAATAAAGTGCAGGTTTGTTACATATGTATACTTGTGCCATATTGGTGTGCTGCACCCATCAACTCGTCATTTACATCAGGTATAACTCCCAGTGCAATCCCTCCCCCCTCCCCCCTCCCCATGATAGGCCCCGGTGTGTGATGTTCCCCTTCCTGAGTCCAAGTGATCTCATTGTTCATTTCCCACCTATGAGTGAGAACATGCGGTGTTTGGTTTTCTGTTCTTGTGATAGTTTGCTAAGAATGATGGTTTCCAGCTGCATCCATGTCCCTACAAAGGACACAAACTCATCCTTTTTGATGGCTGCATAGTATTCCATGGTGTATACGTGCCACATTTTCTTAATCCAATCTGTCACTGATGGACATTTGGGTTGATTCCTAGCCCTCCTTCTAAATCATCCCGTAATTGATGCTTCCTTGTCCCTATCAGAACAGGTCACGTTGTATTTCAATTACCTTGTCAAGTTTCCCCATGTCTATTTTGTTTACCATCCATCTCCAGTATGTAGCACAGTGATTGGCGCATTCTAAGGGTTCAATAACTATCTTTTGACTGAGTGGTACTTTTGACTAATTTACTAAATACATTTTATATTTGAGAACTTTAGTGTTAATTTTTTTTATTATTATTATACTTTAAGTTCTAGGGTACATGTGCATAACGTGCAGATTTGTTACATACGTATACTTGTGCCATGTTGGTGTGCTGCACCCATCAACTCGTCAGCACCCATCAACTCGTCATTTACATCAGGTATAACTCCCAATGCAGTCCCTTCCCCCTCACCCCTCCCCATGATAGGCCCCGGTGTGTGATGTTCCCCTTCCCAAGTCCAAGTGATCTCATTGTTTAGTTCCCACCTATGAGTGAGAACATGCGATGTTTGGTTTTCTGTTCTTGCGATAGTTTGCTGAGAATGATGGTTTCCAGCTGCATCCATGTCCCTACAAAGGACACAAACTCATCCTTTTTATGGCTGCATAGTATTCCATGGTGTATATATGCCACATTTTCTTAATCCAGTCTGTCACTGATGGACATTTGGGTTGATTCCAAGTCTTTGCTATTGTGAATAGTGCCACAATAAACATACATGTGCATGTGTCTTTATAGCAGCATGATTTATAATCCTTTGGGTATATACCCAGTAATGGGATGGCTGGGTCATATGGTACTTCTAGTTCTAGATTCTTGAGGAATCGCCATACTGTTTTCCATAATGGTTGAACTAGTTTACAATCCCACCAGCAGTGTAAAAGTGTTCCTATTTCTCTACATCCTCTCCAGCACCTGTTGTTTCCTGACTTTTTAATGATCGCCATTCTAACTGGTGTGAGATGGTATCTCATTGTGGTTTTGATTTGCATTTCTCTGATGGCCAGTGATGATGAGCATTTTTTCATGTGTCTGTTGGCTGTATGAATGTCCTCTTTTGAGAAATATCTATTCATATCCTTTGCCCACTTTTTGATGGGGTTGTTTGTTTTTTTTCTTGTAAATTTGTTTGAGTTCTTCGTAGGTTCTGGATATTAGCCCTTTGTCTGATGAGTAGAGTGCAAAAATTTTCTCCCATTCTGTAGGTTGCCTGTTCACTCTGATGGTAGTTTCTTTTGCTGTGCAGAAGCTCTTTAGTTTAATTAGATCCCATTTGTCGATTTTGGCTTTTGTTGCCATTGCTTTTGGTGTTTTAGACATGAAGTCCTTGCCCATGCCTATGTCCTGAATGGTACTACCTAGGTTTTCTTCTAGGGTTTTTATGGTATTAGGTCTAACATTTAAGTCTCTAATCCATGTTGAATTAATTTTCATATAAGGAGTAAGGAAAGGATCCAGTTTCAGCTTTCTACTTATGGCTAGCCAATTATCCCAGCACCATTTATTAAATAGGGAATCCTTTCCCCATTTCTTGTTTTTCTCAGGTTTATCAAAGATCAGATGGCTGTAGATGTGTGGTATTATTTCTGAGGACTCTGTTCTGTTCCATTGGTCTATATCTCTGTTTTGGTACCAGTACCATGCTGTTTTGGTTACTGTAGCCTTGTAGTATAGTTTGAAGTCAGGTAATATGATGCCTCCAGTTTTGTTCTTTTGACTTAGGATTGTCTTGGAGATGCGGGCTCTTTTTTGGTTCCATATGAACTTTAAAGCCGTTTTTTCCAATTCTGCGAAGAAACTCATTGGTAGCTTGATGGGGATGGCATTGAATCTATAAATTACCTTGGGCAGTATGGCCATTTTCACGATATTGATTCTTCCTATCCATGAGCATGGTATGTTCTTCCATTTGTTTGTGTCCTCTTTGATTTCACTGAGCAGTGGTTTGTAGTTCTCCTTGAAGAGGTCCTTTACATACCTTGGAAGTTGGATTCCTAGATATTTTATTCTCTTTGAAGCAATTGTGAATGGAAGTTCATTCCTGATTTGGCTGTTTGTCTGTTACTGGTGTATAAGAATGCTTGTGATTTTTGCACATTAATTTTGTATCCTGAGACTGCTGAAGTTGCTTATCAGCTTAAGGAGATTTTGGGCTGAGACAATGGGGTTTTCTAAATATACAATCATGTCATCTGCAAACAGGGACAATTTGACTTCTTCTTTTCCTAACTGAATACCGTTGATTTCTTTCTCTTGCCTGATTGCCCTAGCCAGAACTTCCAACACTACGTTGAATAGGAGTGGTGAGAGAGGACATCCCTGTCTTGTGCCAGTTTTCAAAGGGAATTTTTCCAGTTTTTGCCCATTCAGTATGATATTGGCTGTGGGTTTGTCATAAATAGCTCTTATTATTTTGAGATATGTTCCATCAATACCGAATTTACTGAGAGTTTTTAGCATGAAAGGCTGTTGAATTTTGTCAAAGGCCTTTTCTGCATCTATTGAGATAATCATGTGGTTTTTGTCTTTGGTTCTCTTTATATGCTGGATTAAGTTTATTGATTTGCATATGTTGAACCAGCCTTGCATCCCAGGGATGAAGCCCACTTGATCATGGTGGATAAGCTTTTTGATGTGCTGCTGGATCCGGTTTGCCAGTATTTTACTGAGGATTTTTGCATCGATGTTCATCAGGGATATTGGTCTAAAATTCTCTTTTTTTGTTGTGTGTCTGCCAGGCTTTGGTATCAGGATGATGTTGGCCTCATAAAATGAGTTAGGGAGGATTCCCTTTTTCTATTGATTGGAATAGTTTCAGAAGGAATGGTACCAGCTCCTCCTTGTACCTCTGGTAGAATTCAGCTGTGAATCCATCTGGTCCTGGACTTTTTTTGGTTGGTAGGCTATTAATTATTGCCTCAATTTCAGAGCCTGCTATTGGTCTATTTAGGGATTCAGCTTCTTCCTGGTTTAGTCTTGGGAGAGTGTAAGTGTCCAGGAAATTATCCATTTCTTCTAGATTTTCCAGTTTATTTGCGTAGAAGTGTTTATAGTATTCTCTGATGGTTGTTTGTATTTCTGTGGGGTCGGTGGTGATATCCCCTTTATCATTTTTTATTGCCTCTATTTGATTCTTCTCTCTTTTCTTCTTTATTAGTCTTGCTAGCAGTCTATCAATTTTGTTGATCTTTTCAAAAAACCAACTCCTGGATTCATTGATTTTTTGGAGGGTTTTTTGTGTCTCTATCTCCTTCAGTTCTGCTCTGATCTTAGTTATTTCTTGCCTTCTGCTGGCTTTTGAATGTGTTTGCTCTTGCTTCTCTAGTTCTTTTCATTGTGATGTTAGTGTATCAATTTTAGATCTTTCCAGCTTTCTCTTGTGGGCATTTAGTGCTATAAATTTCCCTCTACACACTGCTTTAAATGTGTCCCAGAGACTCTGGTATGTTGTATCTTTGTTCTCATTGGTTTCAAAGAACATCTTTATTTCTGCCTTCATTTCGTTGTGTACCCAGTAGTTATTCAGGAGCAGGTTATTCAGTTTCCATGTAGTTGAGCAGTTTTGATTGAGTTTCTTAGTTTCTTAGTCCTGAGTTCTAGTTTGATTGCACTGTGGTCTGAGAGACAGTTTGTTATAATTTCTGTTCTTGTACATTTGCTGAGGAGTGCTTTACTTCCAATTATGTGGTCAATTTTGGAATAAGTGTGATGTGGTGCTGAGAAGAATGTATATTCTGTTGATTTGGGGTGGAGAGTTCTGTAGATGTCTATTAGGTCTGCTTGCTGCAGAGATGAGTTCAATTCCTGGATATCTTTGTTAACTTTCTGTCTTGTTGATCTGTCTAATGTTGACAGTAGGGTGTTGAAGTCTCCCATTGTTATGGTATGGGAGTCTAAGTCTCTAAGGACTTGCTTTATGAATCTGGGTGCTCCTGTATTGGGTGCATATATATTTAGGATAGTTAGCTCTTCCTGTTGAATTGATCCCTTTACCATTATGTAATGGCCTTCTTTGTCTCTTTTGATCTTTGTTGGTTTAAAGTCTGTTTTATCAGAGACTAGTATTGCAACCCCTGTTTTTTTTTGTTCTCCATTTGCTTGGTAGATCTTCCTCCATCCCTTTATTTTGAGCCTATGTGTGTCTCTGAATGTGAGATGGGTCTCCTGAATACAGCAGACTGATGGGTCTTGACTCTTTATCCAGTTTGCCAGTCTGTGTCTTTTAATTGGAGCATTTAGTCCATTTACATTTAAGGTTAATATTGTTATGTGTGAACTTGATCCTGCCATTATGATATTAACTGGTTATTTTGCTCGTTAGTTGATGCAGTTTCTTCCTAGCCTCAATGGTCTTTACATTTTGGCATGTTTTTGCAATGGCTGGTACTAGTTGTTCTTTTCCATGTTTAGTGCTTCCTTCAGGGTCTCTTGTAAGGCAGGCCTGGTGGTGACAAAATCTCTAAGCATTTGCTTATCTGTAAAGGATTTTATTTCTCTTTACTTATGAAACTTAGTTTGGCTGGATATGAAATTCTGGGTTTAAAATTCTTTTCTTTAAGAATGTTGAATATTGGCCCCCACTCTCTTCTGGCTTGTAGAGCTTCTGCCGAGACATCTGCTGTTAGTCTGATGGGCTTCCCTTTGTGGGTAACCTGACCTTTCTCTCTGGCTGCCCTTAAGATTTTTTCCTTCATTTCAACTTTGGTGAATCTGGCAATTATGTGTCTTGGAGTTGCTCTTCTCGAGGAGTATCTTTGTGGCGTTCTCTGTATTTCCTGGATTTGAATGTTGGCCTGCCCTACTAGGTTGGGGAAGTTCTCCTGGATGATATCCTGAAGAGTGTTTTCCAACTTGGTGCCATTTTCCCCCTCACTTTCAGGCACCCCAATCAGAAGTAGATTTGGTCTTTTTATATAATCCCATACTTCTTGCAGGCTTTGTTCATTTCTTTTTTTTCTTTTTTCTTTAGATTTCTCTTCTCGCTTCATTTCATTCATTTGATCCTCGTTCGCTGATACTCTTTCTTCCAGTTGATCAAGTCAGTTACTGAAGCTTGTGCATTTGTCACTTATTTCTCGTGTCATGGTTTTCATCTCTGTCTGTTCATTTATGGCCTTCACTGCGTTAATTATTCTGGTTATCAATTCTTCCACTCTTTTTTCAAGATTTTTTGTTTCTTTGCGCTGGGTACGTAATTCCTCCTTTAGCTCTGAGAAGTTTGATGAACTGGAGCCTTCTTCTCTCATCTCGTCAACGTCATTCTCTGTCCAGCTTTGATCCGTTGCTGGCGATGAGCTGCATTCTTTTGGAGGGGAAGATGCGCTCTTAGTTTTTGAATTTCCAGCTTTTCTGCCATCTTTGTGGTTTTTCCCCATCTTTGTGGTTTTATCTGCCTCTGGTCTTTGATGATGGTGACGTACTGATGGGGTTTTGGTGTGGGTGTCCTTCCTGTTTGTTAGTTTTGCTTCTAACAGTCAGGACCCTCAGCTGTAGGTCTGTTGGAGATTGCTTGAGGTCCATTCCAGACCCTGTTTGCCTGGGTATCAGCAGCAGAGGCTGCAGAAGATAGAATACTGCTGAACAGCGAGTGTACCTGTCTGATTCTTGCTTTGGAAGCTTCCTCTCAGGGGTGTACTCCACTGTGTGAGGTGTGGGGTGTCGGTCTGCCCCTAGTGGAGGATGTTTCCCAGTTAGGCTACTCAGGGGTCAGGGACCCACTTGAGCAGGCAGTCTGTTCGTTCTCAGATCTCAACCTCCGTGTTGGGAGATCCACCGCTCTCTTCAAAGCTGTCAGACAGAGTCGTTTGCGTCTGCAGAGGTTTCTGCTGCTTTTCGTTTTTGTTGTTGTTGTTGTTTAGCTGTGCCCTGTCCCCAGAGGTAGAGTCTACAGAGACGGGCCGGCCTCCTTGAGCTGCTGTGAGCTCCACCCAGTTCGATCTTCCCAGGGCTTTGTTTACCTACTTAAGCCTCAGCAATCATGGGCATCCCTCCCCCAGCCTTGCTGCTGCCTTGCAGTTAGATCGCAGACTGCTGTGCTAGCAATGAGGAAGGCTCCGTGGGCATGGGACCCTCCTGGCCAGGTGTGGGATATAATCTCCTGGTGTGCCCCTTTGCTTAAAGTGCAGTATTGGGGTGGGAGTTACCCGATTTTCCAGGTGTTTGTGTCTCTGTTCCCCTGGCTAGGAAAAGGGATTCCTTTCCCCCTTGCGCTTCCCAGGTGAGGCGATGCCTCACCCTGCTTCAGCTCTCGCTGGTCGGGCTGCAACAGCTGACCAGCACCGATTGTCCGGCACTCCCCAGTGAGATGAACCCAGTACCTCAGTTGATAATGCAGAAATCACCTGTCTTCTGTGTCCTTCGTGCTGGGAGCTGGAGACTGAAGCTGTTCCTATTCGGCCATCTTGCTCTGCCCCCTAATGTTAATATTTTAAACCAACAGACTCAGAAGCTGTCTCAGTCAGCTTTTGTCACAATAATGATGCATAACAAACCACACCAAGATGTAGTGGCTTAAAACATCAAGATTTTATTTCTCATTCATGGGTTTGTAGGTTGACTGCAGCTCAGCTTGGCCCAGCTCCAGGCTCTGGGCTCCAGGATTTGATGTGTTACACATAATTTTCACACTCTTTAAATCAGTGGCCATCTGACAATTTTATTCTCAAGATGAATACCAGGAGTCCTGAAGCCAAGGCAAACCATATAGACATATGTAAGGCCTCTGCCTGTGTTACATTTGCTAACTTTCCAAGCCTAATATCAACAAGGCAAGAAAGTTTTCTCTGCCCACAGTTGGAGTTGTAGGGGAATTAATATTTACTGAACAATAATCCAAACCATCACAAATATTCTGCTAAAGGAGACTGACGAGAATAGGTACAGAGCTTTCTTTACTGTAACGAACAGTGAATAGACAAGATTAAATGCTCCAGGTGTAATAATAATGTTGGCATTGTTTCTGGTTTTCAATTTATAGTCCTCACCAGGGATTCTTTGACATGCTAGTAAAGTGATATAAACAAAGGTTCTCTCAGAAACACACAAAACCTTAAAAAAAAATCAAACATGTTGTCTGTGTCTTCAAATAATTTTATTATGATCTCATGAAATATCGTGTATCTGGAAAATTCTTTATAGACATATTTAATCTGCCTAATCAGAGCATAAAAAGATATCAAAATCAGTAGAAATTCAAATTAGAAAATATGAAACCTGAACATGAAGCCAAAAATCTAAACCTGTCCCTTCTCACAGGTTGTCCTTTGTACATTTGTCATCTTTATGTAGCCAAATTTGTTGCTGCCTTTTTTCATTGATGATGTGGGTGGAAGTGGGAATGATTTTTTTTTTTTTTTTTGAGATGAAGTTTTGCTCTGTCATCCAGGTTGGAGTGCAATGGCGCCACCTCGGCTTACCACAACCTCTGCCCCCCGGGTTCAAGTGATTCTCCTGCCTCAGCCTCCCAATAGTTGGGATTACAGGCATGTGCCATCACACCTGGCTAATTTTTGTATTTTTAGTAAAGATGGGGTTTCACCATGTTGGGCAGGCCAGTCTCAAACTCCCGACCTCAGGTGATCTGCCCGCCTCGGCCTCCCAAAGTGCTGGGATTACAGGTGTGAGTCACCGTGCCCAGCCAGCACTGATTTTTAATGGCCTAAAAAATAAGGAGATACTATTGCATTTGCCATTGCATGCTACTTTTCATGCAAAACGTGTCTGAGTATTACAGTTGGAATTGATTTTATTTGTTGATAATTATGACATATACATTTATACCAATAAAAATTACCTCACCTTTTCACCAAATACTTATAAGAATAAAGAATTTCAGGATAGCTTTTAAAAGTGGTATTAATATTTAGAAAGTTGTTTATTTTTGCCTGTGTTGTTGTTATACAAAGGAAATGTCCCTATAACACACTTGCTAATTTTTACATTAGAAATCTGTACTCTCTACAGACAAGTTTTAAGGGCATCAACTAATCAGTTGCCTACCAGGAAGAGAGTTCTAGATTAAGATAAATCAATGACATTAGAAGGTCAATTCTGTTACAGTAGTGTTGGTGTTAAAAAAAAAGCTTAATTTCTTTAGTGATTAGGAACAGGCAAATTAAAACCATAATGAGATACAAAGTGTTGACAAAGATATGGAGCCACTGGATTCTGCATAAATGACTGTCGTGAGAATAAATTTGGTACCTGTACAGCCACTTTTGAAAAGGAATTGATACTACGAACTAAAGTTAAACATACACACACCCTGTGGCCCAGCAATTAATACTCCATGTTATAGAGTCAACAAAGAATAAGTACTTATTAGTTCCAGAAGCCTTGTAAAAACGTTTTATAGCAACATAACTTTATACTGTTCCCAAACTGAAAACAAGTTACATGTTAATCAAGAGAAGAATAGATAAATCATGGTATAGGCATAAGATGAAATACCATACAACAATGAAAAAGGTCAAACTACTACCACCTACAGTCATATTGCTATATCTCACAAACGTAATGTGGAATGGAAAAGCAAAACACAAAATAATGCATACTATATGATTTTAAAGATACAATGTTTGAAAACAGGCCAAACAAATCCAGTGAGTAGAGGTTAAGGGGTGTATGAAGAGAACTTCTGAGGTGCTGGTTATCTTTTTTTTGACCTGGGGAGTAAAAAGGCAGATGCATCACTTTGTACTGGCTCATAAACTGTGCCTTTATGATTTATACATCTTTCTGAATATTTTACTTGAAAAATATACTATTTTTCTTAAAAAAGCAAATAAACCAAAACACTCTGACCACATACACTATGCCAGGAACTTTCTTAGTTTATATGTCTATTCATTTTCACATCTAATCTGTGAGGCAAGTATTATTTTCACAGCGTAGAAGATAAACCAGAGGATCAGAGGTGTTCTGACAATCCCAAGGTTAGACAATATCTTGTCATTCTCATAAACTCCCTGCAATACAGGTGCCTGGATCCTCTCACTCAATTTTCCATTCACAGCCTGTTTTCAGAAAAGGGTCTGATAAACCTGTAACGCAGCACTAAATTGCAAATAGAAAACCTATCGTTGAAGATGATGGAATTTTAAATAGAAAGCTCATGGTTAACATTTCATAAAAAGTGTGTATAGAAACTTATTTTATGAAGAAAGTTTTAAAATAAGAAATACCTGATAAGGAAAACAGGGAAATCTTAGAGACTTCAGTGAAAGAAAATAGTTTCATCTCCCTTTTGTAGGGCAGTAAGTACTCAGAAAAGTTAAGGAGGCTGGGAGGCTCTAGGTGTGCTGGATGGAGGCAGGTTCTCCCGAACTACAAGTGAAACTTACAAATTTCATAAAAAATATATATTTGAATAACAGATTTGGACTTAGAATTTTAGGTTAAAGTCTTCCTCAATATGTAAACAATATTGCAAATTTTAGGGATCTAAGTGTTACTATATATTTCATGTATTTGCTATATAAAACTTAAATGAGTATATCTCAGTTAGAGAAGTAAAGTAAGTAAAAGGGAAACTGAAAATATTAAACTCATAAATGTGGATTAAACATGTTTTAATTGAGTCCAACTATATCTATACCAAAAATAATCAAAGGCATCCTCAACAGTGATTATTAATAGTTGGTGTATCTGCAGAAAGATATTACGTATAGTAAACTGAACTAAAAAAAAGCTAAATTTGGAGATCTACAACTTTAAAACTTTGAATATTATTCTTAAAACAAGTTTTTTTCTTAGTAGACATTCCTGTGTATGAAATATTCCTTGTATATTTATATATTGGGAAATTTCTATATCAAATAACCTCTGCTTTATATGAAAGGCAGCATGGTAGAGATCAGGAGTTTGCCACATCATAAGTATTTCAGGCTTTGCAGGTCATATAGTCTCTGTTGGCAACTACTCAACTCTGGTTATAGCATAAAAATAGCCATAATAATACACAAACAAATGGGCGTAACTGTGTTACAACAGAACTCTATGTACAAAAACAGATGGTGAGCTGTATTTGGCTTATGATCCATATTTGCTGACCCCAGGTATAGTTGGAAGTCACTAGTGTGTCCTGTCACTGGGACCTGGCTTTGAATACCAGCTCTACCATTCACTATATACTCTTCATGGACTTGCTTTAAATTGGAATAAGTACATTGTATTTACAGGACTAGATGAATGATTGAGTGACATAATGCATAAAGCTTCTGACATGGAGCATGTCTAATCAATTTTAGTTGCCAGATTTCATTATGGAAGGGATGCTGTTAAATAAAGTGGTAAGTTTGGGGAATGATAAAGAATTTCACTTGTGATGATAAGCGTGAGATGACAGAGAGCCAACCAATGGAAATCTTCAACAAGCAATAGGAAAATGGATAAGGAGTTCCAGCATAGAGTGCAGAGAGGGAGATGAGTTGGAATTTTAACTTGTGTAATCAGGGTAGACCTCACTAGGAAAGTGTCCTCTGAGC
>NW_026089137.1:0-10978 GCF_024542745.1 Macaca thibetana thibetana | reverse complement strand
TTTTAAATTCTCCTTAAAAACAGAAACAAAAGGACTAACCGACAAAAACTAGTAAAAGCGTGCTCGGCTGGGAGCGGTAGCTCACGCCTGTAATCCCAGCACTTTGGGAGGCCGAGGCGGGCGAATCACGAGGTCAGGAGATCAAGACCATCCTGGTCAACAAGGTGAAACCGTCTCTACTAAAAACACAAAAATTAGCTAGGCATGGTGGCGCATGCTTGTAATCCCAGCGACTCCGGAGGCTGAGGCCGTCGAATCGCTTGAACCAGGGAGGCGGAGGTTGCAGTGAGCTGAGATCCCTCCACTGCACTCCAGCCTGGAGACAGGGCGAGACTCCATCGCAAAAAAAAAAAAAAAAAAAAAAGTGCTGAAATGTACTGACATGATCACGGGTACCTCTAAATAATTAGACTCTACCAGTTTTAAGTAAATAAGAAAAAATAAATAAAACTTCAAAGGAGTCCCTACCTTTGGGGAAACCAGCCACGTTTACCCAATAGTCCCGACATACATACACACTGGTCCCCCCCACCAGCAGGGCAGTGTCTGGCGTCTAAGAGCGCGGGGCCTAGGTGGTCTGGGCAGGGTCCAGTGGGTTGCATGCCCGCACTGGGGGTCTCCAGCCGTGGGACCGAGCGGGCGCGGAGGAGTCGGAGTGTCGCGTGGCTGGACTCGCGGTGGCCCTTGCCGTCGGGGAGCGCCGTGGTTCCCGCTCTAGGAAGTTAGTCCCCGCTGCCCCCGGAGGGCTCTGCGGCCTCCTGGGAGGGATCCTGGCGGGGAGGAGGCGGAGCCAGGCGGCCCAGGAGCCCTAAGGTTGGCGGGGCTGGAGAATTCCGGGAGACCCAAACTGGCCACGCCAGCCCAAGTAAGGATCCGCCCTCCTCCTCCGCCGGATTCCGGGGCTGGGGGTCATTCGTCCCGCCGGTTCCCGAGCGGACGTGGGAGTTGTCTGCCCGCGGGGAGTCTGAGGACCGGGACACCCGCCCTGCTGCGTGCTCAACCTGGCCGTGGCCTTGGTGGCGGCACCGCCTTGGAGCCCCTGAGCCAGGAGAAGCGAGGGTTACGGGGGTGGCGGCAGGCGGGGAAGCTGACACTCCAGGCGCCTGGTTGGGGAAAAGGCTGCGAGTGCGTGCCACTGCCAGGTGAGTCCCGGGTTCTGCTGCCACTGCTCCAGAAGGTCACCTCTTGAGCGGGCACAGCGGTGTGTGTGGCGCCCGGAGCCGCAGGGCCACCACCCAAGTGTGAGAGGGGAGTCTGGCCCGTGGCATCCACAGACCCTGCCTCTAGGCCCCAGGTCCTGGCCAGATTCGCCAAAGCCAGAGGCTGGAATTTGAAGGCTGGATGAGCGGGTTCAACTGAAGTTCAGCCCCTGCCCAACAGTGGCCAGCATGACGCGGTGACACTCTCTAGTGCCACCACGGCCCCTACCCTACTCTCAAGCCGGGTGGGCTAAGGGATTTTTCTGCCCCATGGAGTGCATACCCAACGCCAGGCAGAGGTAAGGGTCATGTCTCAGGAGTGTGGGGCTGCCGGCAGTCAGGGTCCTGCGAGACCAGGAGGGTCTTCTAGGAGGGGCCCCGAAGCCAGGGAAGGAGACGGAGCTCCAGACCCACCTTGCAAAGACGCCGCAGTCTCCGAGGTGTGGCCCTGGCAACCCCTCGCCAAATCGCCAAGGGCTCCGGGGGCCATCTGCCCTGCACACGCGCTGCCAGACTCCTGGCTACCAACCAGAGAGGAGTGGCCTGGAGGAGGCTACCAAGGACCCACCCCCTGGGAACAAGCAACCTCCAGCCTGGGCAAGGGGGTAGTGACACCCCCATCCCCAGCCTGACAACCATGTGCAGGGAGGCCCTGGACTGGTGAGTGAAGGGGATTGGAGGAGGGCAGGTGGCCCAGCAGACCCCTGACTGATTTTAGGGTGAATAAGCTGGGAGTGGAGCCGCCTGGTTGGCGGAAGGGTGGAGCCTCTGGGCGGTGGTGGGGGTTGGGGATTGAAAGGAGTTGGAGGGCGATGTCTGCCGGGACCTTTAGGGCTCCAGGCTGCCAGATTCCTGGCCAGACTCTTGCTGTCCTCCTTGAACCTCAGTTTCCTCACCTGTCCAAGACCATGAATATGGCAGAGCCATTTGGCTAATGAGGTCAGATATTCCTGCTAAGGGTTTATTAGCCTGCCTGGTCTCTGGATTTTTTTCTTTCCTGACTTTGTTAAGAAACTTTGCTGCCCAGTGTCTACTTTTGGGGAGTGAGTTGGGGAGGCAGGAATCTCACCTTTTGCTTCAGAGTCCTTTCCAGGCCCCTCCTCCATTTAGGCTCAATTAAAGCACATAGCTGGCAACAAGTTTCCTATCCAAGCCAGCTGCAGAGCCCAAAACAAAATGGTTTTGTTTCCTGACAGCAGGGCCTCGTTTCACCCCAAAATCCAAACCCCTTTGGGTGGTCAGCTTCTGATAGCAGTCTGAATTTGATTCTTGTCCTCTGGGGATGGACCCAAGGCCCTTATGATGAAGCCTTTCTCCTCCTCCATCCAACCCCTGTGCCTCCCACAATGTGTTGGGGGTTCTTAACTGTAGTGACCTGGGACTGGAAACCAGGGTTCCCCAGCAGGGGATGTGCCCCTCCCAAGCAGGCTGGCCTGGCATAGCCTGATGGACATCAGACCTGGGGCAAGAGACCTAGGGAAGGGAGCATCTCTCACCCCCGACTTTCTTTCTTTTTTTTTTTTTTTTTTTTTTTTGAGACGGAGTCTCGCTCTGTCGCCCAGGCTGGAGTGCAGTGGCGCGATCTCCGGCTCACTGCAAGCTCCGCCTCCCCCGGGTTCACGCCATTCCTCCTGCCTCAGCCTCCCGAGTAGCTGGACTACAGGCGCCCACAACCGCGCCCGGCTAATTTTTTTGTATTTTTAGTAGAGACGGGGTTTCACCGTGGTCTCGATCTCCTGACCTTGTGATCCGCCCGCCTCGGCCTCCCAAAGTGCTGGGATTACAGGTGTGAGCCACCGCGCCCGGCTTTCACCCCCGACTTTCACATGCTTCAGCCATTTACTGGGGTATGGTAGCCTGTCCGGGCACCCTGGCCTTCAGGAAGATTTTTTTTTTTTTTTTTTTTCTTCTTGAGATGAAGTCTTGCTCTGTTGCCCAGGCTGGAGTGCAGTGGCGTGATCTCGGCTTACTGCAAGCTCTGCCTTCTGGGTTCACACCATTCTCCGGCTTTAGCCTCCCGAGTAGCTGGGACTACGGGTGCCAGCCACCATACCCGGCTACTTTTTTGTATTTTTAGTAGAGACCGTATTAGCCAGAATGGTGTCGATCTCCTGACCTCGTGATCCGCCCGCCTCAGCCTCCCAAAGTGCTGAGATTACAGGCGTGAGCCACTGTGCCCGGCCAGGAAGGGATTTTTATCTTGTGCCATGGTGGGAGAAACTGAAGCACAGGGCCAGTGAGTGACAGAATCACAAAGACTAAGTGGCTGGAAAATGCTCCCCAGGCTCAACAAGGCCCCCACAGGATTCAGTAGCCTTTGGGCTACAGCAGTGGCCTGTTCTTGGCATGTGGGATCCTGGTTGACATCAGCACCTTGTGGGGGTAAAGTGGGTTTTCTGGCAAAAAAAGGGTGCTATGGGCTGGGCGTGGTGACTCACACCTGTAATCCCAGCGCTTTGGGAGGCCAAGGCAGGTGGACATGAGATCAGGAGTTCGAGACCAGCCTAACCAACATGGTGAAACCCCGTCTCTACTAAAAATACAAAAATTAGCTGGGTGTGGTGGTGGGTGCCTGTAGTCCCAGCTACTCAGGAGGCTGAGGCAGGAGAATTGCTTGAACCTGGGAGGCGGAGTTTGCAGTGAGCCAAGTTCACGCCACTGCACTCCAGCCTGGGCAACAGAGCAAGACTCTGTCTCAAAAAAAAAAAAAGGAATAGGGCACTGTGAGGTAGAGAGATATCACCCCCCTTTCCCTGGCCTTGGGCACAGCAAGAGTTTTGTTCTCTGATGTATATGAGGACAAGTGTCTGTGGGGGTGGAGGTGGGTCCCCTCTTTTCTTGATCAAGAAAGAACCCATACTGGGGCTGCTTGGGGGATTACGGGCCAGGTGTGCCTGACAGCTGGGTGGAGCATCGGGGGGCTCAGCTGGCCTGTGCCCCGCTGCCACCTCTCCAGGAAGAGCCAGACCCTGCACTGTTAGTGCCCACTCATGCCCAGTCCCACACTGTCCTTCACCTGGCAGCCCCCTGCCTGACTCCCTCAACTCAGCCCCTATTCGGTCTCCCCAGGGACCCTGTGGGCCCTGGGATGGGATTTCAGGAGGCAGGAAACCTGCTACCAACCTCTGCCTGAAGTTGGGGTCCCCGGCCTCTGCCTGCACGTAGGGGACGGGGATGAGCCTGTCAAAGGTCAGGATCAGCTCTGTCAGGGGTCAGCACTCAGCCTCATGCAGAGCCCTACCCCGCTCCTCACTTTGCACTGGTGGAGGCTTCAATCATGGCTGGCTTCATTCCTTCCCAGATCCCAGGAGAGACGCACATTCTGAAAGAAGATCTGAATTTTCCAGCTCAGCTGAGCCCTCGGCCCCTGCCCTTGACCACACACTTGAGTTTTCTCACCCTGAGTCCCTGCTTGCCTCTGCCCACCTGGTTATTCTAGGCAGGTGATGGTGTTTCCACCCCATGTGTGCTTGGGCTGTGAAGGTCACCTTTCAGAAGGCACTGTCTGGCAGTGGGCAGCACTGTCACTGTTGCAGAGCTTATAGCCTGCAGTGAATGCCAAGAATGAGTTCTCAGACAATTCCAGCTGAGCGGGCCCAGGGCAGGGTTAGCTGGTCTGAGAGTCCGACTTAGCATCTATTTATCAAAAAGGCTTGTTAAACCACAAACATCCACTAGATGGCTTTTTTGAGGTGGCGTCGTGAGACGCTTGTGACCTTGTAAAAGCACTTAAACCGCATTCTCAGGAGGCTGTTTTCAGTGTTCCTTATCACACCACACACTCCACTCCCTGTCCTGTTTTCAAAGTCAAGGAGTTTCATTCCCATGCACAAATAACATACACACAGTGCCTCAGTATTTTTCTATGCCCTGACCTCAAATGCCTTGTACATAAGCTTGAATAAGTTGCCGTGTGCCCCCCCATATCTCCCCCTTCTTTAATTCTTAGAGCATGCTGGTCATCTAATGCAAGGCAAGCTTCTATTGTTCTTCTCTGGTCATGGATGGGTTGGATGGCAGCACAGAACCATCTGCAGATGCCTAGCAAACAGATACAAAAAAAAGTATAGTGGCTATCACTTAGATATGTATGTTTAACTTAGACAAGGCAGTTTTGGGGTTTAACTATTGAAAGCCTTCTTGTAATTGCTGAAGGGTACTTGTTTGTAATTGCTGTGACTATTCTTCAAGTGTTTTCTTTTTTTTTTTTTTTTTTTTTTTTTTTGAGACGGAGTCCTCGCTCTGTCCGCCACGGAGGGCTGGAGTGCAGTGGCACGATCTCGGCTCACTGCAAGCTCCGCCTCCCGGGTTTCACACCATTCTCCTGCCCTACCTGCCTCACGCCCGCCGAGTAGCTGGGACTACAGGCGCCCCACAACCGCGCCCGGGTCTAATTTTTTTAGTATTTTTTTAGTAGAGACGGGGTTTCACCGTGGTCTCGATCCCTGACCTTGTGATCCGCCCGCCTCGGCCTCCCAAAGTGCTGGGATTACAGGCGTGAGCCACCGCGCCCGGCCTTCAAGTGTTTCTTTAACTCACACTCAAGAGTAGAAATTTAAGAAGATAGGTGGTCCTGATAAGCTCTTTGCAGATGTGCTTTTACTCTCTCTTAAGCATATTGGGAGCTATTATGTGGCAGAGGCGTGACATAGATAGAATTTTATTGCCAGTCACAATGTAAATTTTGACAGGTAGTGAATGCCTGCTACCAATCCCTCAGCTATTTAACAGTGGCTTCAAGAGCCTCTCGGCGAGACAGAATAGTTTTATTAATGTTTACTTGTTGAAATTCATGGATTAAGGCCGGGCGCGGTGGCTTACGCCTGTAATCCCAGCACTTTGGGAGGCCGAGACGGGCGGATCACGAGGTCAGGAGATCGAGACCATCCTGGCTAACACGGTGAAAAAACCCCGTCGTCTCTACTAAAAAAATACAAAAAAACTAGCCGGGCGAGGTGGCGGGCGCCTATAGTCCCAGCTACTCGGGAGGCTGAGGCAGGAGAATGGCGTGAACCCGGGAGGCGGAGCTTGCAGTGAGCTGAGATCCGGCCACTGCACTCCAGCCTGGGCGACAGAGCGAGACTCCGTCTCAAAAAAAAAAAAAAAGAAATTCATGGATTACATTATATACTATATGGTTCACCACTGAGGCTGTGTGAGTAGATTCCGTTAGAGAAACAGCTGCAGTAGCGGCAGTTGCTGATATAGTAATAGCTGAGACTAAAAAGGCAATTAAAGTGGCCAGAAATCTTTTTGTGTGTGTATGAGACAGTGTTTTTCTAAATAGCTGCAGGGTAGAATCTCTTTCTTAGCTCTGGGTTAAATTTACAGGCAGCCACAGTTTTGCACACCGTTTTAAGATCATGACATAGGTATATTTCACTGTGTAACGTTTTGATGAGACAAGCGTGTAGCATACTAACTACTGGAAGAGACTTTAATATTATAAAAGGATTGATTTTGCTTTATGTTAGGAACACTTTGCTTAAACAAAAGTATATAAGGGTGCGTAGTAGAAATTAAGACCGTGTCAGTAACATTGTTATGCAAAGAGAGCGTAGAGTTGCCACTTCTAGTAATATGCTCACTATGTGAAATAACTTGAATAAAAAAGGAAGTCTTTTTTTTTTTTTTTTTTTTTTTTTGAGACGGAGTCTCACGCTGTTGCCCAGGCTGGAGTGCAGTGGCGCGATCTCGGCCTCACTGCAAGCTCCGCCTCCCGGGTTCCCCCGCCATTTTCTCCTGCCTCAGCCTCCTGAGTAGCTGGGGACTACAGGCGCCCGCCACCTACCCCCGCAAGCGCGCCCAGCTAATTTTTTGTATTTTTAGTAGAGACGGGGTTTCACTGTGGTCTCGATCTCCTGACCTTGTGATCCGCCCGCCTCGGCCTCCCAAAGTGCTGGGATTACAGGCTTGAGCCACCGCGCCCGGCCAAAAAAGGAAGTCTTAATCTCTGAATTTGGGTATGAACGGGGCTGAAAGTGTGTTTCTTTTGTAGTTGTAATATTGGTCTTGAAAGTCTATACTTTGACTAGGTAATAGAACTATCGGAGGGACTCTTAAATCTAATAGTCGGATTTCCAGACAGAAGATAACTATGGGGACTTTAACCAAGTAAGGGGCCATTATTAAACAGAGGCTCTTGGCGCAGCGCAGGCTGTCTGCATGGCGACTACTGGAAGGCCTCAAACTCATGTCGCCAGTCCTTACTCGGATGGCATTTAGGAAGATTAGGCACTTGTATAGCTTCATTAGAGATTTCAGTAAGATTAGGCCGGGCGCGGTGGCTCAAGCCTGTAATCCCAGCACTTTGGGAGGCCGAGACGGGTGGATCACGAGGTCAGGAGATCGAGACCATCCTGGCTAACACGGTGAAACTCCGTCTCTACTAAAAAATACAAAAAACTAGCCGGGCGAGGTGGCGGGCACCTGTAGTCCCAGCTACTGGGGAGGCTGAGGCAGGAGAACGGCGGGAACCCGGGAGGCGGAGCTTGCAGTGAGCTGAGATCCGGCCACAGCACTCCAGCCTGGGCGACAGAGCGAGACTCAGTCTCAAAAAAAAAAAAAAAAAAAAAAAAAGAAGAGATTTCAGTAAGATTGGTGGTAACAGCAGAAATAAAGGTCAAGTTTGCAAGCTTAGTATCCTTTTGGGGCTGATAGTAAAGATACTCCTGAGGAATGAGAGTAACACACTTACTATGTGCTATTGTGGAAAAAAACAAAGGGGGGTTACTAGACAATAAAATCAATGAGTAATTCAGTTTAATCTATCTTAAATTTCCAGTTAAGGGGTAAGACAGGGGCATCTGTCGACTTCTTGTTTAAGAAGTATCATCAGATGACAAAGGCAGGTCAGCCTCCTACTATGTAATAGCATTAAAAATGGGGATTTATAACATGACTCTAATAAACATGTTCTTGAGCTGATCTTACTTGGCAAAGGACAAGAATTACCAGCAACTTTCTTTCCTTCCTGGAGGCATCTCTCCAGCAGAGAAGTTTGTTGTCGCGGCCACGTGATCACACAGATGTTCGCTGACTGGGGGTCTTATCTAAGAACTGTCCTGTGGGCGGCCTCCAATCTCCTTAAGGGCGAAGAAAGGCACTGTTGCCTGAACAGGGCCAACGAATCCAGGTGCTTTTAAGGGTAGGAGGGGCCGGGGCGCGGTGGCTCAAGCCTGTAATCCCAGTACTTTGGGAGGCCGAGGGCCTCCAATCTCCTTAAGGGCGAAGAAAGGCACTGTTGCCTGAACAGGGCCAACGAATGCAGGTGCTTTTAAGGGTAGGAGGGGCCGGGGCGCGGTGGCTCAAGCCTGTAATCCCAGTACTTTGGGAGGCCGAGACGGGCGGATCACGAGGTCAGGAGATCGAAACCATCCTGGCTAACACGGTGAAACCCCGTCTTTACTAAAAAACACAAAAAATTAGCCGGGCGTGGTGGCGGACGCCTGTAGTCCCAGCTACTTGGGAGACTGAGCCAGGAGAATGGCGTGAACCCAAGAGGCGGAGCTTGCAGTGAGCTGAGATCCGGCCACTGCACTCCAGCCTGGGCGACAGAGCGAGACTCCGTCTCAAAAAAAAAAAAAAAAGGGTAGGAGGAAAGGAGGGCAATGGCTTTTCTATAGGGGGAGGAAAAGGCTCTGGTCCGTCCTTACCTTCACTAGAAAAAATATCTTCCTTATGCCCTACAGAAGGGAATGAAGTAGAGAGAGGAGCACCTCCTTCCTGTTCTGGTTTGTTTTTCGTCACTAGAAAGAGTCTCTTCTTTACTCCCCATAGAAGGGAATGAAGCGGGAGAGAAATCTCTCCTTTTAAATCTTCTGAATTCCTTTCAGGTGGAGATAATGGGTGGTCTAACTCACCGTGATCTGGCAGATAAAGAGGATACAACGCAGAGCGTACTAGCGCCTAGGTGGTCAACATCGTAACATTAGTAAAATGACTTTGCTCATATCCTCTTTTCAGGCAATGACTTACTTGCTCTTGTAACTTTAAATCTAAGGTTCTTTGATCAGGAAACTAAGGGCATTCTTGCTGAATTAAAAGCATAAGCTTATGTAGAGCTCCAGGCGCTACAGTGCACTGGATAGCCTCAAGTAGCTGTTGCACTGTTTTAAAAAATATTTTCTGCTCTTTGGTCATTTCTTGACTTATGATAAGTTAACTTTTGGTATTTTACATGTGGGTCCTGTAGTCCTGATGGGAGTCAGGACTGTCCTTTACTGGGATTCCTCAAAAATCGACGAGCTCTCCTCCTTCACACGTAACTTCAAGGCGGTCACATCGGGGGTACCACTTGCAGAGCTTATAGCTTGCAGTGAATGCAAAGAACGAGTTGTCAGACAATTCCAGCTGAGCGGGCTGGGTGAAGCAGCTCTTCTGAGAGAGTTGGCCCGAGCATCGGTCCGCCAAGTATTTATTGAAAAGGCTTGTTAAACCACAAACATCCACTAGATGGCTTTTTTGAGGTCGGGTCATGAGACAACTGTGGCCTTGTAAAAGCACTTAAACCGCATTCTCAGGAGGCTGTTTTCAGCGTTCCTTGTCACACCACACACTCCACTCCCTGTCCTGTTTTCAAAGTCAAGGAGTTTCATTCCCATGCACAAATAACATACACGCAGCGCCTCAGTATTTTTCTATGCCCCGACCTCAAATTTCTTGTACATAAGCTTGAACATGTTGCCATGTGCCCCCCACAACTGTGGTCTCTCAGTTTTGGAAAACAGCCTCTGCCACAGCCTCCTGGGCTCTCCATCACCCTGGGGGCCACCACCCACCCTAGGAGGGCAGCTTGGAGCTCTGGGAGGTACCTCTTCCCAGCTTCTGTCCACACTGCTTCCACCTGTGACACCTCTGTGTCCTCCTTTGAAAGATGGGTGTGTCTCTGCAGGTGGATGGCTGCAAGGTTACCATGGGGAGGGCCTCTCTCCCTCCTCTGTCCTGGGTCCCTGGTGCCTTTCCCCTGACAGCTGCTGGCCCAGCCTCCCCATGAAACCTCACAGAAAGACAGCTCCCACTGCAGCCTCCAGGAAAAAAGAAAACCAGTCGGACTGTGGGGCCGGGGGTGGCAGCAGTCCTGGACACCAGGATGGGGAGGAGGCAAGGTCTCTAGAACTCCATCCTTAATAGGTGCCCACCAGGCCCTGGAACACTGCAGAGGGTGGCCTAGGATGTCATTTTCTATTTATTTATTTATTTGAGACGAAGTTTTGCTCTTGTTGCCTAGGCTGGAGTGCGATGGTGCGATCTCAGCTCACTGCAACCTCCGCCTCCCAGGTTCAAGTGATTCTCCTGCCTCAGCCTCCTGAGTAGCTGGGATTACAGGCATGTGCCACCACGCCTGGCTAATTTTTTGTATTTTTAGTAGAGACGGGGTTTCTCCATGTTCATCAGGCTGGTCTCGAACTCCCAACCCCAGGTGATCTGCCCACCTCGGCCTCCCAAAGTGCTGGGATTACAGGCATGAGCCACTGCACCTGGCCCTAGGATCTTATTTTCTAGTTGGCAGACACCACCCAGCTGCCTTCTAGTCTTGGCACTGTGGGCATCTGAGTTCCCCCTCCTGGTAAACTGCTCCCAAGGCCTGTCCTGGCTCCTCCACCCAGTTGGGGTGCCCGCTGGGTTCTGGACCATGCCCCTGCTGGACCTGCCTCAGTGTGCCTCCTTGGGAGGGTGGGGGCTCCCCTGGAGGATGCCCTCATGCCCTGAAGTTCCTCAGGCCAGGATGGAGCCCCTGAGGCTCTGGGCAGGAGCAGTAGCTTGGAGGAAGCAGACAG
>NW_026089136.1:0-11027 GCF_024542745.1 Macaca thibetana thibetana | reverse complement strand
TTCAGCCTCAGTTTACCTTTACATTTGGTGCCAAAACCCGGGAGGAGACCCCTCCCCTGGACCCCTGCTGGGTCAGGCAGGCTCTCCTCTCCCTGAGCCAGGAGCTCCTTTCTGAGCCAGGAGCTGCTTCACCAAATCCAAGACTCAATTCAATCACTGCTGGGTAAGTTTTCTCCCGTCCTGTAGGCCCCCCAGGAAGTCCCTGTCCGAAACGTGTAGCCATGTCAGGGGCTCCCTCTGGTCAACTGTGACCTTGGCACTGGGGACTAGGAGACGTCCAACCTCCCCGGAAGCCGCCATACCCTGTACTCCATGTGGCAGTAGGAGGACGCTCCCATTGCCTCTGGACTGCCTGTCTTAGGACCATGGGAACTACCCAGTCCAAACCAGACCGAAAATTCCCTCTGGGGTGCCTCCTGGTGAATCTCCAGACTTTAAGTCTCAGCCAAGACTTAAAACAAAAGTGGCTCATTTTCTTCTGCACAGTAGCATGGCTGCAGTATAAATTGGATAATTAGTCTCAGTGGCCTGCAGGAGGCACTCTAGACTTTAACATCCTCACGGATCTGACCAACTTCTGCAAGAGACAAGGCAAATGGCACGAGATACCCTATGTTCAAGCCTTTTGGGACTTGCGTTCTCACCCAGATCTCTGCGCCCAATGCTCGTTAGCTCAGGTCCTACTCACAAAGTCTCTTCCCTTGAGCAAGGAGAGGGATGATTCCTCCTCTTTTTCTGAGCCTCCTGACACCCTATCCCGGCCACCCCTCCAGTCTCCCGCCCAACCTCCTCCTTACCCTGACACGCCATTATCCCCATCCTCGTCAACACTTCCCCTCCCTTCCACCCCTCATTTGCCCTTACCAAACCCAACAGATTCTGTCTCCCCTACCTCCACCTCCTTCCCTTCCTCGCTTGTCTCAGCCCATACTCGGTCCAGGACTGACCTCTTGTGTCCCTTGTGAGAGGTGGCAGGCGCTGAAGGAGTAGTCCAGGTCCATGTGCCGTTTTCATTGGCAGATTTGTCTAAGTTTGAGGAGAGTGCAGGCTCCTTTTCGGCCAATCCTACTTGTTATATCAAAAAGTTCAGGTATCTGTGCCAGGCATATGATCTCACCTGGCATGACCTCCATGTCGTTACGACCTCAACCCTGTCTCCTGAGGAGCAGGAGCATATCCTAGCGGCAGCCAGGCAGCACGCTAACCAGGTTCATTTAACTGACCCCGCCATGCCAGTCGGCACTGAGGCAGTGCCCTTGGCTGAGCCTGACTGGGACTACCAGGTAGGGCAGGCAGGTCGCTGCCGCTGAGACATGATGGTTCAGTGCCTTCTTGCTGGCATGCAGGCAGCCTCTAACAAATCAGTCAACTTCAACAAACTAAAAGAGGTAGTCCAAGGCGCAGATGAAAATCCGGCCGTTTTTCTTAACCAGCGGACTGAGGCACTTATTCAGTACACCCGCCTTGACCCTGCCTCCCCTGCAGGAGGAACCGTCTTGGCCTCATATTTCATTTCTCAGTCGGCCCCTGATATCCAAAAAAAAATTTAAAAAGGCAGAGGAAGGCCCTCAAACTCCCATCCAGGATTTAGTCAAACTGGCCTTCAAGGTCTACAACTCCAGGGAGGAAGCAGCTGAGGCCCAACGACAGGCCAGACTAAAACAGAAGATACAACTCCAAACCCAGGCCTTGGTAGCAGCCCTGAGGCTGGTTGGCTCCAGGAGCTCCCAGAAAAGAGGTACTACCCTAGAACCACCTGGTGCCTGCTTCAAGTGTGGCAATGACGGCCACTGGGCCAGGCAGTGCCCTAACCCAAAGGAGCCAACTCGCCCCTGTCCAAACTGTCGGCAGATAGGCCACTGGAAGTCAGACTGCCCCGACCTAAGGACGGTCGCTGCGCCTCCACGTGACGACCCTCCTCCAGGTATTGGAGGTGCCTTCCAGCTCCTCAACACCAACACAGATTGAAGAGGCCAAGACTCGGGGACCCCTCTCACTCTTGCTGAGCCCAGGGTCATGCTCCAGGTAGCGGGTAAGTCCATATCTTTCCTTATGGACACGGGGGCTACCTACTCTGTTTTGCCTTCCTTCAGTGGCCCCAGCCACCCCTCCACTGTCACAGTCATGGGAATTGACGGCACTCCCTCCACCTACCGCCAGACTCCTCCTCTGTCTTGCCGCCTGTTTGGCTCCCTCTTCTCGCACTCATTTCTTATCATTCCTTCGTGCCCAGTCTCCTTGTTAGGACGAGATCTCTCCAAGCTAGAGGCCTCAGCTCACTTCTGACCCAATCCCTCCCCACACCTCGTGTTCCTCTTCCCCCTTCTCTCACCTGACAAACCCCACCAGGCTGACCCCCCACTCCCGTTTCCAGTCCCCATTAACCCTAAGTTGTGGGACATCTCCACCCCAATCATTGCCCAGCACCACACTCCGGTCCGCATCTGGCTAAAAGACCCTTCTAAGTTCCCCTCTAGACCCCAGTTCCCTATCTCCCTTGAACACTGACAAGGACTAAAACCCATCATTACATGCCTGCTCTGGCAGCACATTCTAGTTCCCGCCAACTCACCATGTAATACTCATATCCTGCCTGTACGGAAAAGCTCTGGGGCCTATCACCTTGTACAGGACCTATGCCTCATCAATGAGGCAGTAGTCCCTACCTTTCCAGTTGTTCCTAATCCATATACACTCCTCTCGCGCATTCCCCCTGACACTACTCATTTCACTGTCCTTGACCTAAAGGGTGCCTTCTTTACCATCCCTCTACACCCAGACTGCCACTTTCTGTTTGCCTTCACATGGGAGGACCCAGACACTCGTATCTTCCCAGCTGACCTGGATTGTCTTGCCTCAAGGGTTCCAAGATAGCCCCCATTTTTTTGGACAGGCACTGGCACGGGACATCCTCCTCTGCCCCCTAACCCATAGCACCCTTCTACAATACGTAGATGATCTATTACTATGTAGTCCTTCCTGGGAGTGCTCCCTTGCAGACACTGCTACACTTTTAAATTTTCTAGGCAACTGAGGTTATCGGGTTACCCCAGCTAAGGCTCAACTTTGCACCCCTACTGTCACCTACTTCAGTATACTCTTCACACCCACTACGAAAAGCCTCACAGCAGATAGAATGAGCCTCATCAAAACTATCCAGCCTCCTCAGGATGTGGAAGACATCTTGTCCTTCCTAGGACTGGTAGGGTATTTCAGGCATTGGATTCCCAACTTCGGGGTCTTAGCCAAGCCTCTCTACCAGGCTGCCAAGGAAATACCCACCAGACCTCTGTCTGACCCTTCCTTGGTTGCCAACTCTTTCAAGAAGCTTCAGGACTGTCTCCTTTCTGCCTCTGCTCTCTCTCTCCCCAACCCCCTTCCGCCCTTTCATCTATTCACTGAGGAGTGCCAGAAGATAGCTAGTGGCCTCCTAGCCCAGCCGGTTGGATCCACATACCGGGCTGTGGCCTATCTCTCCAAGCAGTTAGATCCCACAGTCCAGGGCTGGCAACCTTGTCTGCGAGCCCTGGTGGCTGCCACAGAACTTACCCAAGAGGCCCTCAAGCTTACCCTAGGGCATCCTCTCACAGTCTACTCTTCTCACCGACTGTCAGATCTCATCACACACAAGTGTCTCAGCCATCTCACCCCGTCCCGGCTTCAACAGTTCCACCTGCTATTCATTGAAAACCCTCATATCACTCTCATCACCTCACCCCCTCTAAACCCTGCTACCCTCTTGCCCACTCTAGGATATGATTCCGCCCCTGCACATTCCTGCCCAGAAGTTCTCACCACCCTGCCACCTGCCCACCTTGGTCTTTCCGAATAGCCATTAGAATACCCAGACCGTACCCTGTTTGTAGATGGGAGCTCTGTCTTAACCCCCAATGGATGCCGACAGGCAGCATACGCTGTCGTAACAGCAATCCAAATGGTTGAAACCAGGCCCTTGCCTCTAGGCACCACCTCCCAGAAGGCTGAACTTACTGACCTTACTCATGCCTCACTTCTCTCTGAAGGGCAGAGGGTTAATATCTATACAGACTCTAAATATGCTTACCTTATTGCACATACTCTGGCAAGAGAGAGGGTTTCTTAGCACCAAAGGGATGCCAGTAGTCAATGGACCACCTATAAAGAGGTTGCTTGATGCTGTCCAGGCCCCCAAAGAGGTAGCCGTCATCCACTGCAAAAGCCACCAGCATTCTAAGGACCCTGTGTCACAAGGTAACAGCCTAGCTGACTCCACCACGTGGGCCACTACCCTCACTTCCTCCCCTCCCCGAGCACCTTTACTCTATCTTTCCCCCACATATTCCCCTGACTACTCTTCCCAGGAACTTCAAACCCTGATGGCCCACCCCAGTGTTACCCAAAAGAAGGATGGGTAGGTGTTCATTGACAGCCGAATAGCGCTCCCTCAGACTCAGGCAGTACATATACTGACCGACATACACCCCTCTCTCCACATAGGACCCAAGGCTATATACAACTTCCTAGAATCCATCTTTCACCTTCCCTCACTGCAGGCCCAAATTTAAAAAGTACATCAACAATGTGCCACCTGTTCGGCCACTAACCCCCAAGGTAGGCTCAGACATCCAGGGCCTACTCATCAGCTAAGAAGCCACCAGCCAGGAGAAGATTGGCAACTTGATTTTACCCACATGCCCTGACATAAAAAATTTCGTTACCTGCTGACCTTAGTTGAAACCTTCTCAGGATGGATTGAGGCTTTCCCCACCACTCGAGAGACTGCAGAAGTCGAAGCAACTATTCTAGAGCACATCGTCCCCAGGTTTGTTCTCCCCTGAACCATCCAATCAGATAATGGTCCGGCTTTCATTTCCAAACTCACCCAGCAGTTGGCAGCCGCACTCCAGATTACCTGGAAGCTCCACATTCCCTACCATCCGCAGTCGTCTGGTAAGGTAGAATGTGCAAATGGCCTCCTTAAACTGCATCTAACCAACCTCCTCACTCTAGAAAAAGTCCAAGAAGGGCTCCACAAAAAAACCTCAGGATTAGAGTCCCCACTCGGGTGGTGGCAGTCGTCCATGGCCGGCTGGGTCCTACCCTTCCTAAGCCCCTTACTAATCATTGGCTTCTTACTACTCATAGCTCCCTGTATCCTCCCCTTCATCCAGGACTGCATGAAAGAAGTCTTCTGGGTCACTTTAAATCAGATGCTGCTCCATCCCTATACCCAAGTTCTGACCTCCGATGAACCCCATGACGACCCATACCAGCAGGAAGCAGCCAGATGAACACGTCACCCCTTTCTTCTTATTAGAAAGAGGTCGGAATGTTAGGCAGGGATCTAGACCTGACATGACAGTGCCACCTGGCATAGCAGGCCCTTTGTTCGAGACTTCACTTCTTCTTTGAACACACCTGCAGACTTGCATATGTCAGAGGTTCCAGCTGGGCAACCACACTCCCTCATGACCTGCAGCTCACCTACATTCCACGAGTTTGTAAACAGCAGTTTCAGTTAACAGTTTCCAAAGACCCCTTCCTCATGACCCTTACTCGACTCCTGCCCTAGTAGTTTCAAGACCCCCCAGGCTCTGTTTGTACAACCAGCTTCCCTACCTCTCAGGCTATAAGAAACCCCCTACCCTCCTCCCTCAGCACGACTTCCTCGGCCTGCACCTTTGGACCAAGGAACCTCGCCTGCAAGTCCTAATAAAGGCTATTCTCACTGCCATTTGCCTTGTGTCTTCGTTCTCAGTTCGGCTCCAGTCTCAGTTCACCTTTACACCTTTAGCTCAGAGTACCTTGTTATTACCCATCTTCTGAAGCCTATTTCTGTCAATTCATCATACTCATTCTCCTTCCAGTTTTGTTCCCTTGCTGTTGAGGAGTTGTGTTCCTTTGGAGGAGAGGAGGCATTCTGGGTTTTGAAATTTTCAGCCTTTTTGCACTGTTTTTTCCCCATCTTCATGGATTTATCTACCTTGGTCCTTGAGGTTGGTGAGCTTCAGATGGAGTTTCTGTGTTGACATCCTTTTGGTTAATGTTGATGCTATTCTTTTCTGTTTGTTAGTTTTCCTTGTAACAGTCAGGCCCCTCTGCTGCAGGTCTGCTGGAGTTTGCTGGAGGTCCATTCCAGACCTGTTTGCCTGTATCATTAGTCGAGGCTGCAGAACAGCAAAGATTTCTGCCTGTTCCTTCCTCTGGAAGCTTCATCCCAGAGGGGCACCTGCCAAATACCAGCTGGAGCTGTCCTGTATGAGGTGTCTGTCAACCCCTGCTGGGAGGTGTCTCCCAGTCAGGAGGCATAGGAGTCAGGAACCCACTCGAGGAGGCAGCCTGTCCCTTAGCAGTGCTTGAGTGCTGTGCTGGGAGAACCACTGCTCCCTTCAAAGCCAGCAGACAGGAACGTTTAAGTCTAATGAAGCTAAGCCCACAGCTGCCCCTTCCCCCAGGTGCTCTGTCCCAGGGGGATGGGAGTTTGCTCTATAAACCCCTGACTGAGGCTGTTGCCTTTCCTTTAGAGATGCTCTTCCCAAAGAGAAGGAATTTAGAGAGGCAATCTGGCCCACAGCGGCTTTGCCGAGCTACCCTGGGGTCTGCCCAGTTCAAACTTCCTGGCAGCTTTGTTTACACTGTGAAGGGAAAATCGCCTATTCAAGCCTCACTAATAGTGGATGCCCCTGCCCCCACCAAGCTCGAGCTTTCCGGGTCGGTTTCAGACTGCTGTGCTGGCAGCGAGAATTTCAAGGCAGTGGATCTTAGCTTGCTGAGCTCCATGGGGGTGAGATCTGCTGAGCTAGACCGCTTGGCTTCCTGGCTTCATCCCCCTTTTCAGGGGAATGAATGGTCTGTCCCACTGGTGTTCCAGGTGCCACTGGGGTATGAGGAAAAAACAAAACAAAACAAAAACCTCCTGCAGACAGCTTGGTGTCTGCCCAAATGGCTGCCCAGTTTTGTGCTTGGAACCCAGGGCCCTGGTTGTGTAGGCACCTGAGGGAGTCTCCCTGTCTGCAGATTGTGAAGACCGTGGGAAAAGTGTAGTGTCTGGGCTGGAGTACACCATTCTTCACGGGACAGTCCCTTCCGGCTTCCCTTGGCTAGGGGAGAGATCCTCAAGCCCTTGCTTCCCAGGTGAGCTGGGTGCCTCAGTTGGAAATGCAGAAATCACCCAATTTCTGAGTTGATCTCATTGGGAGCTGCAGGCTGGAGCTCTTCCTATTTGGTCATCTTGCCCAGAAGTCAACTGCACAAATCTTAATTGTGCAATGTGAATTGGAAATTTCACTTTCCATCCATATACTTTTTCCATTTGGAGGGAATTATTTTATTGAGGTAAAATAACCTAAATTATATATTGTGATAATGTTACCTAAAATTTATCATTTTAACCATTTTAAGTGTACAATTTAGTGGCATTAATGCACAATGTTGTGCAATCATCAACACGATTTCCAAAGCCTTTTCATTACCCCAAACAGAAACAGTGACCATTAAGCAATGGCTCCCCATTCCCTTTCCCTTCAGTTCCGAGTAACCTATAATCTACTTATTGTTTCTATTAATTTGCAAGTACCTTATATAAGTGGAATCATATGATATTTGTCCTTTTGTGTCTGGCTCATTTCACTTAGCATAATGTATTCAAGGTTTATCCATGTTATAGCATGTATCAGAATTGTACCCTTTTTTATGACTAAATAATATTCCATTGTATGTATGTACCACATTTGTTTATCTATTCATCTATTGATGGATACTTGGGTTGTTTCTATCTTTTGTCTATTGTGAATAATGCTGCTATGAACATTGGTGTACACGTATCTGTTTGAATCCTGCTGTCTGTTTCTTTGGATTCACCTAGGAGTGAAATTGTTGGATCATATGGTAATTCTATGTTTACCTTTTGAGGAACTGCCAAACTGTTTCTCATAATGGCTTCATCATTTTACATTCTCACCTGGAATTGGAAAAAGGGTTCTAATTTTTCCATATCCTTGCCAATATTTTTTATTTTTCATTTTTTTTGATAATGATTATCCCAATGAATGTGAAGTGGTATCTCATTATGGTTTTGACTTGTATTTCCTTAATTACTAATAATGTTGAATATTTTTTCATGTGCTTATTGACCTTGTTGGCCATTTGTATATCTTCTTTGGAATAATGTCTATGTAAGTCCCTTGCCCAATTTTAAATTGGATTATGTTTTTTTTTTTTTTTTGAGTTGTAGTGTTCTTTATGTATTCTAGATATTAATTCCTCATCAGATATTTGATTTGTTAATATTCTCTCCAATTCTGTGTGTTCTCATTTTACTCTCTTCACAGTCTTTTGATATGGTATAATTTTTTATTTTGGTGAAGTCTAATTTTTTTTTTTTTTTAAGATAGAGTTTTGCTTTTGTTACCCAGGCTGGAGTGCAATGGTGTGATCTTGGCTTACGGCAACCTCCGCCTCCTGGATTCAAGCAATTCCCCTGCCTCAGCCTCCCAAGTAGCTGAGATTACAGGCATGCACCATCATGCCCGGCTAATTTTGTATTTTTAGTAGAGACGAGGTTTCTCATGTTGGTCAGGCTGGTCTTGAACTCTTGACTTCAGGTGATCTGCCTGCCTTGGCCTCCCAAAGTGCTTGCATTACAGGTGTGAGCTATATATATTACAGATATAGAAAGAAATATCTAGATTTCTTTTGGTGCCTGTGCCTTTCATGTCATATTTAAGAAATCATTGCCAAATGCAATGTCATTAAGATTTTCTATATGTTTTCTTCTAAGGTTTTTATAGTTTTAGCTCTTACAGCTAAGTCTTTTTTTATTATTATTAAACTTTAAGTTCTAGGGTACATGTGCATAACGTGCAGGTTTGTTACATATGTATACTTGTGCCATGTTGGTGTGCTGCCCCCATCAACTCATCAGCACCCATCAACTCGTCATTTACATCAGGTATAACTCCCAATGCAATCCCTCCCCTCTGCCCCCTCCCCATGATAGGCCCCGGTGTGTGATGTTCCCCTTCCTGAGTCCAAGTGATCTTGTTCAGTTCCTACCTATGAGTGAGAACATGCGGTGTTTGGTTTTCTGTTCTTGTGATAGTTTGCTGAGAATGATGGTTTCCAGCTGCATCCATGTCCCTACAAAGGACACAAACTCATTCTTTTTTGTGGCTGCATAGTATTCCATAGTATATATGTGCCACATTTTCTTAATCCAGTCTGTCACTGATGGACATTTGGGTTGATTCCAAGTCTTTGCTATTGTGAGTAGTGCCACAATAAACATACGTGTGCATGTGTCTTTATAGCAGCATGATTTATAATCCTTTGGGTATATACCCAGTAATGGGATGGCTGGGTCATATGGTACTTCTAGTTCTAGACCCTTGAGGATTTGCCATACTGCTTTCCATAATGGTTGAACTAGTTTACAATCCTATCAACAGTGTAAAAGTGTTCCTATTTCTCCACATCCTCTCCAGCGCCTGTTGTTTCCTGACTTTTTAATGATTGCCATTCTAACTGATGTGAGATGGTATCTCATTGTGGTTTTGATGTGCATTTCTCTGATGGCCAGTGATGATGATCATTTTTTCATGTGTCTGTTGGCTGTATGTATGTCATCTTTTGAGAAATGTCTGTTCATATCCTTTGCCCACTTTTTGATGGGGTTGTTTGTTTTTTTCTTGTAAATTTGTTTGAGTTCTTTATAGGTTCTGGATATTAGCCCTTTGTCAGATGAGTAGATTGCAAAAATTTTCTCCCATTCTGTAGGTTGCCTGTTCACTCTGTTGGTAGTTTCTTTTGCTGTGCAGAAGCTCTTTAGTTTAATTAGATCCCATTTGTCAATTTTGGCTTTTGTTGCCGTTGCTTTTGGTGTTTTAGACATGAAGTCCTTGCCCATACCTATGTCCTGAATGGTATTACGTAGGTTTTCTCCTAGGGTTTTTGTGGTATTAGGTCTAACATTTAAGTCTCTAATCCATCTTGAATTAATTTTCGTATAAGGAGTAAGGAAAGGATCCAGTTTCAGCTTTCTACTTATGGCTAGCCAATTTTCCCAGCACCATTTATTTAAATAGGGAATCCTTTCCCCATTTCCTTGTTTCTCTCAGGTTTGTCAAAGATCGGATGGCTGTAGATGTGTGGTATTATTTCTGAGGACTCAGGTTCTGCTCAATTTGGTCTATATCTCTCCTTTTGGTACCAGTACCATGCTGTTTTGGTTACTGTAGCCTTATAGTATAGTTTGAAGTCAGGTAGCGTGATGCCTCTAGCTTTGTTCTTTTGCCTTTAGGATTGTCTTGGCAATGCCGGGCTCTTTTTTGGTTCCATAAATGAACTTTAAAGCAGTTTTTTTCCAATTCTGTGAAGAGACTCATTGGTAGCTTGATGGGGATGGCATTGAAGTCTATAAATTACACTTTGGGGCACATCCGTAATGGCTATTTTCACGATATTGAATTCTTCCTATCCATGAGCATGGAATGTTCTTCCATTTTGTTTGTGTCCTCTTTTTATTTCACTCAGCAGTGGTTTGTAGCTCTCCTTGAAGAGGTCCTTTACATCCCTTGTAAGTTGGATTCCTAGGTATTTGATTCTCTTTGAAGCAATTGTGAATGGAAGTTCATTCCTGATTTGGCTCTCTGTTTGTCTGTTACTGGTGTATAAGAATGCTTGTGATTTTTGCACATTAATTTTGTATCCTGAGACTTTGCTGAAGTTGCTTATCAGCTTAAGGAGATTTTGGGCTGAGACAATGGGGTTTTCTAAATATACAATCATGTCATCTGCAAACAGGGACAATTTGACTTCTTCTTTTCCTAACTGAATACGCTTGATTTCTTTCTCTTGCCTGATTGCCCTAGCCAGAACTTCCAACACTATGTTGAATAGGAGTGGTGAGAGAGGGCATCCCTGTCTTGTGCCAGTTTTCAAAGGGAATTTTTCCAGTTTTTGCCCATTCAGTATGATATTGGCTGTGGGTTTGTCATAAATAGCTCTTATTATTTTGAGATACGTTCCATCAATACTGAATTTATTGAGCG
>NW_026089135.1:0-11085 GCF_024542745.1 Macaca thibetana thibetana | reverse complement strand
AAAAAAAAAAAAATATGTATACCATCTATATACCCACTCTTTTTTTTTTTGTCTACTAAGAGAAAAAATGATGACATAAGAATTTACCCTGGGATCAGAGCATATATCGTATTTTTTGCGACATACTGGAAACTCAAGTTTAAAATTATAAAAGGTAACGTTAATAGATAGACAAAATGTTTCTATAAGGGAAAAGACAACTTCTGAATTGTTGTGACATGGTGAGTTCAGTAAATCCAATGAACATCTGCCTTAACAATGGCGTGACTCCTCAAGTATGTTCCACCTATGCTAAACCCATACCATATCCTCGTCTCCCACATCTATTATTGAGCCAGTTTTTAGATGGACCAATGGAAGTAAAGAATAGCTCAATCTGGGGGGTGGGAAGATACACTCATCAGAATCACAAGAAAGTTTTAAGAGGAGGGGAGAGAGAAATGTAATAGCACATCTATTTCAAGATTAATGTAGTCTACTTGCAACACAGGACAAATAGAAACAGAAGCTATCATTTAGTTCCGTCTCTGTAAGGGTCACCGCGGTTTTCTATGCTTCCTACAACTCCATATTGATTGGTACTCGCTGGTTTAAGCTGTCCCCAGGGAATTGTGATTTTAGTTAGTATCATTATATCACACTGTGTATCTTGGTCACACACAACACATCCATTGAAACATGTTTTTGGACACGTACATTACCTCATAAAAGCTTATGCTGCTAGTATATATCTATCCTCCACTCATCTCACCACCATATAAAAACCCCTATCTCATGCACACTACCGTTACGTAACACACACACACAACATCGTTAATGCGCCCCAATCCTCGGCTCGCCCCCTCCCCCCATCTCTCCCACTTTTGTGGGTGGCGCTACTCCACCCCCTCCAGAAAAATTGACACAGTAGATCTCTAGCATCTATCATTTCTTGCCACTGAGTTACTCGAGCCGGGCTCATTCTAGAGGTTCAGAGGTACGTATTGGCGATCATGGAACAACAAAAACCAATGCTCACTACACTCTCGAGCCACAATGTATTAGCCTGTGAGGTGGTACGATTGAATATGACTGACCCGTATTCCCTCAGCATAAGTTACATCTGACGAATCTTGACCCCTTCCTTCACATTCTCATCCTACTTCCTAGTCTCTCTCTCATTCTTCAGTCTAGCTATAAAGCAGCTAATGAACAATTGCCCAATTAATTAGTAGTAATTTAATTGTTGTCCTCAATGTGTGTGGGAAACCAATGATTGGGGACAGAGCTTTTTTGTTTGTGTTTGTTGGACCACCATGCGATACTGGCATTTTAGTGGTAGAAAGCAAAGGAATGGCTAGTCGAATCATCCAGCATTGCGCGCATGGAACATAGATCGCTCTAGCGCTCTCGTAGATACAAAAGGAGAATTGTCTGGCACTTATAATGTTTAATAAATTTGTTTTGCATTGTATGAAGAACCCTGGTATTAATGCTGGTTAACACGGTCATCTATTGTATTTAGGGAAAAGTGACAATCATAAATGTTCTGTTGAAAGTTGCTACCTCTTGGGAAAATGTAAGTGTTCCACTGGGTTTCTTATAGTTATAAATAAGTTATTACTGGGTAATGTTAATAAACATGTTAGTTTTGGAAGTGTCAGGTTAATGCACAGATTGATTTTGGTGGGTTAAATCAAGCCCCCCCCCCCACCCCCCCCCCTAATCTTTTCTTATTACGAGTGGTCAGGAACTTTTTAGGGTAAAATCCACATAGGTGTTATAGGATGAGCTAGAGAGTGAATTGCAATGGGGGTTTGCTAGTTCAGGTGTTGGTTATAGGATGGATGGAAAGGGTTTTATTGTTGTTATTAATGGGGTTAATTATGTGGGAGGGGGGGTGGGGGGGTAGTGGGAATATGATTGTCCCTTGTAAAAATTCGTTCTAGGGAGGGTAGCTTTGGTATAGGGGGGATGTAAGTTTGACGATTATGGTTGTTGTACAGTTCATTTAGATTATGTGTTTTTGGTTGTGGGATAATAGTTTTGGGTTGAAATTAAGAAGGGGGTAGTTGAGTAATGGGTCCATAGGACTGTGATACATAGGACAGTAATTTTTCTCACAAAAAGGGATATTGGGTTGCTACAAGTAATAGGTTCATCAGCTTCACTCTAGAATCTCCTTTAAGACCTAAAACTTAGTGGTTTCTACGTGCCACAGAATACTAGGCTAAAAACATTGTGGGTAATGGTTGACCAGACCGCGGGAGATGAGGCAGTGTGGACCCTCAGCTTGAAACAATTTCATGAATCCTTCTGATTTAAACGTTTTGTACTTAAAAACACTGGTAACGAGTTACATCAGATTTTGGCCCCAGTAATCCCAGCGATGCTATCAAAACATGGTACCCTGTTTCCTGGAAAGGTGTAGTGCTATAAAAATGCATCAAAATAGTAATTTGAATTTGGAGGATGTGAGTTTATATCACAAAGGACTAGTATACTTCCATCACAAGAAATGTCAAATGTCTAGAATATCTATGGGAGAATAGTTTTTTCCGTATTCCTAGTATTTATGCCGCCTTACTAAGGGATTCATTTAGGTAGTCCTACTTATTGTTTACCAGGTGTATTTAGTCCATTCTCTTACTGCTAAAAAGAACTGCTTGAGGACTGGGTTAATTTATAAAGAAAAAAGTTTTAATTGTCGCACCATTCTGCAAGGCTGGGGAGCCACCTTAGAACAAGCTTGCAATCATGATGGAAGGGGAAGTCAAACATGTCCTTCTTTCACATGACAGCAGTGAGAGAGAGAAGTATCCACAGTAAAGGGGATAAAAAAAACCCATATAAAAATCATCCAACATCTCATGAAAACTCCCTCACTATCCATGTGACACAGCAATTGGGGAAACCGCGCCCCCGATTCAATTACCTCCCACTGTGTCCCCTCCCAGAACACGTGGGGATTTTGAAATTATAATTCAAGATAAGAATTTGATGGGGACAACAAAATCCAAATGATATCACCAGGTTTGATAAATTTTGCATTATCAATTCTAGTAAAAGGCAGAGTAATGATGTCCATGGGATAAAAACATTAAGCAAAATTAATTAAAATATAATAACATTGTAATTACCGTATAAGTGACAAGCAAGTTAGAAATTGATAAGACAAGTTTTCTGAACATTTTTCCCTATCCCAAGTAATAATTCTGTATGCAATTTTATCTAAAGAACTGTCATTTCCATTTCTTCTCTGTCATCACCCCTGCCAAGCCTTGTTGTAAACCACATGACTTACTAAATTTTCTAAAGATTAAGCCTCTGATTATATGGCTATCTTTCACTCAGAAAACTTCCTTGGTACCATATTGTCGACATTGCAAAATAAATTCGGATTCTTCAGTGATTCCAAAAATTCATGATTCGAGAAAGTCTATTACCGCTGTGACTGGGAGCCTACCTTGCTCACATATTAGCCTTCCCATATAAACATATACCACACGCAGATATCAATACTGCGAGAGTCTTTTCGATTAGCGTCTTAAAGAAATTATTTAGGTTTAGATTGTCTCTTGAGGATACTTTTAAAAGAGTTGTATCAAAATGGGTAATTGATATTTTTAAATTATTCACACTGGAAAGAATCTTCAACCCCAAATTAGGTAATATGCAATTCCTTAAGATATAATTTCTCGTAGTAACTTGTTGGTAAAAGACCTTCCTCTTATGCACCAAAGTCACTGTGGCTCATACTAAGAATATAGCCAAGTGGCAAATATGACCACAGATTCTTGTCCTGTGAATCTTCATACCCTAAGGCAGGTAACATCTAAATTAACCCCATATTCAAATGCACAGCTTGTGACACAGTATGTTTAATAAATGAATGGTCATGCATAAATTGTTACCATTCTGTGCTGAAAATAAGTACAGAAATTGAGAAAGAAAATACTAAGAGCAATGTGATATTGTCCTCTGTAGCCAAGTATGTGATAAGTGGACTGATTTCATTAAAAGTTGGGGTGCTGTTAAATTTGCATGGTACTCCACGTGTGGGGTAAACTGTGTGTTATTATCAAACTGTGGGGGACTGGGGAAGGCTAATTTTGGCCACAGATACTTTAATGAGTAATGATAGAACAAAAATTGTTATATTTAAAATTTTGTTAAGTTGCAAATAAATATGAACCACAAGATATATTGAAGCATGTAACCATCTGATATTTTTGCATACTTGTGAGCTGAAGTTTCATGAAGAAGTATCACCTAAAATACTAAGAACAAATATAAATTAACTAAATTATTGAGTTTGGATATCATGGAATGAAGAAGTTTCTGAATAGAAAAGGAGTGTAATGTATGTCAAAGCATACTCTCTAAATATTATACTCTAAAGGCAGTTTTGATGGAAAAATTGACAGCTGCTTATTATTATTTTTCTCTCTGGGTTCTGAAACTCACATTGATCAAGCTTACAGCCCATTATCTTTTTATCTTAGTTTTTGTAAGCCTTATTTTTGGAGTCACTAATAAGCGTATTTTACGCTATGCCTTAGCTGACACCTTGGAAGATAATAACGAGGAAAGGTGTGTTTTTCTGAGTATAAGAACAAAGTATTTGTCTCTGGAATATGGAAACATAAATCATTCTCTGCTGAAGAAAGAATTTGATAGAAAGCCTTCAAGAGAATTATGGCTGTGGGAGTAAAATTAAAAAATCAATCGCTTGATTAAAAACTCTCCACTGTCTGGTTTCTTTTGAAACTATCTAGAGAACCTCATCCTAGTCCTTGGAGGAGGATAGTACATTTAAAAAGGTGTATATTTGAAGAAGATTTACTTCATTCATTTAACATAATCCTCTCATCCTAGTTGCTGTAGTAACACCTATATTTAGAGATGAATAAATAAGAAGTATTTTACGACCTTATATTCTTTATCATTATATACCGCTCTTTTTTCTTTTAAAACAAATATTTTTTTGAAATTGCTTATTTTTCATGCTGGGTTTGGGTGGTACATTTTGGCCAAACATTATTTTTTAACAACTTAATAATTTGATAATGTGCATATCTAGCGGTAAACTTTAAATCAACTATGCCATAGCTTTTTAAACTATATCAATGTTTATATTAACAAAAAGTGATAAATGGCAAATTCATGTGACGATTGTAAAAGAATCATAGAAAATCGATATATCAAAACAAAAATCAATAAACTATTAATTTTTAATTTTAATAATTTTTTTTCATTTTTAATGGCCCTGAGCTAAAAGTGAAAATCAAAAAACTTATATTGATGTTGATCAACACATCTTTACGATTATTTAAAAAAATCCATTATGACAGAAGAATGCACTTTTTCATTCTTAATCCCAGATTGTTAATTGTCTTAAAAATAATTTTTGTATTATTTTAAAATAGTGGATGAACAATGGAAACCAAATTAAACTTAATGGAAAATATTGCAACTTGTTTTTCTAAAAAATACATTAGTTTTTTTTCAGCCCAAGTTAATTTTAAGGAGTATCAATGGAAATGAATTTTCTCTCCTTACGTGGCAGGGACCCAGCTGCGTTCTTTGGGTGTAAGATTTTCAATCTATACTGCAGCTAGGGACAAAGGGACAAAATAATGAATCCCTACGCATGTGCATTTCTAATGTTCCCTACAGAGATGGGGAATTTAATTGTGGCTGATCTAATTATATACAAATCTAGTTTGTCTGATTTGATTACAAAAGAATCTAGGTTTTGTGTAAGATTACTGCTGAATCGGGACTACTTTAATTTCTGCCAAATCTAGTTTGCTTGTTCTTTTCATAACTAAAATTGTGTAGCTCATAGCTACAACAAAATTAACATTTTGTTACACAGGGTATTTATCTGCATAATTCCTCTATCCAAAAAGCAAAAAAATATAATTTAAAAACGTAAAGGAATGGCTGGAATGAGCACAAATAGTACTAAATTCATAGAGGGCAAAATAATAACTTGTAGATTTTACAGATATGAAAAATGTATTAGCTATTTCAAATGTAAATAAATTACTAGTAACTCTATGTATATTTTACATCATTTATACACCCAGTGAGCCATTTATAACTTAGAGAAAAGTTATATTGTTATCAGAAATAAGTGATGGTAGATTGGAAAAGATAAACACCATGGCTTGCAAAGAAGGAATGATATCGCCAGATCCTTAGAATTTATTTTCAGCCTGGGGATACAGAGGCTTATTTGTTGGTCTCAACTTTTTTCATTAGGTTTTCTTGAGTTGCTGTCTAATTTCTCTTGGTGAGTAAAGTGAAACCAGGGAAAACATCTTCAGACCAGTCAAAACTTTCTCAAGGAACAATTGCTGAAGTTGATTTAAGAAGGTCTGGATAAGTCCTTAGGCATATGTTGCTACTTTGGGCATTTCAAGAATGGGGCAGAATGGATGGGCTCAGCACGTTACTTTCTTCTAGCACCACCAATGAAGTATAATTTGATTGCCTCACATAGCTGTGATTACCTTTTTCTGAGAAAGGCTAAGTAGCTTGTAGAAATAGTGACGTTTATCGAACATCATATAATACGGTCTTAGAAAGTAAGTTTAACTTTTTTTTCTCTACTAAAGCGTGTGATTATTTTTTTTTCCACCTTTAGGCTGACAGATTTCCAATTTGCTTCTGTAATTTCTTAGGAAATTATTATCAAAACCAAGCCAAATGCATACCTAACAAACAAAAAACTCAGGGTCTCTTATGAACGGTGAGTATTATGGACACCTGGTACTAACAGGGAGTAATTAATGCTTACAAATGACTGGCATTAATCACTCTAAGAAGCAGTATAGTATCATTAATGCCTAAAATATTAAATAAAATGAAGAGCAAAATGGATGGAAGGATGTAAGGAATGAAAGAAAGAAGAAAAGAAAAAAGAAAGAAAGAAAGGAAAGAGAGAGGAACGAAAGAAAGACGAAATAGAATCTCTACAATCCAGGAAAAAAGTCATGCAGTGTTTAACTATCATAAAATATACATGAACATAATTAAAGAAATTCCCAATACTTCACAATTAAAATCTCCACACGCTAAAACCAATTCACAGAGCACCACAAGTGATCGTAGGTATATCATGTAATTACGTGCCATTTTCATCTGACACGCCGGATAAGCAAAGACTGCACAGGATACATGTTAGAGAACTAGAAATACAAAAGTAAAACTGTATAAAATGGTCTTCCCTACAGAACAAAGCTATACTCTCTTTTCATAGTGTGTCGTTATGTTAGTAAACCGTGGAACATTAAAAGAAATACTAATTCAAATATACCATATTAAATACTACATATAATTTACAAGCCACCAAGACTTCTGGATTTGCACCCCCTGCCGCAGTGGCCTGCGCGGTAGGTCTTTTGAAGTCACAAATGGACTGGTGTTGCCGAGGATGGCAGGGCAGCAGTGTCCCTGGACGGACACACAGGGCAGCAGGGCCCTTGGGCCTGTCCCTAAAAGCCTATTACCTCTTTTCTTCCTAGGCTTTGGGCCTGTGGTGAAAGGGACTGCGCTCACTGATTTCTAAAATGTCTTTGAAGGCTTTATTCGCCCATAATCTCAGCTATTAGAATCTGGCTCATTTTCAGTATGGCTTATTCTTAGTAGGATACGTGGGTTGCCCCACATGCCACTTGAAATTTGCCTTATACTGGAAAAAAAAAATGATTTTTCCTTCATATATCACATGGCCAATATGTGCTTTTCCAAAGTCTATACTCTGCTTCCTTTTTAATTAAATTCAAACTTCTGGTCATTCCTTTGCTTTTGCATCTGATCACAGATTGTTAACATCAGGAACATCACTGCTGAGACATTTTGCCTGCTTGGATATGTCGGCTGCGTAGATCCAGTAGGTCATTACTCATAAGTTCAAGCCTCCACAGACCAGGAGCATGACACCGTACAGCTCCAAGGTTCGTTTGCTAAAGTGTAACATATGTTAACCTTTGCTCTAAGTCCCAATAACTGGGTCATTTCCATCTGAGGGACCTTCATCAGACCTGGTCTTCACTGGCCAATATATCCTTTAGTATATGGTCACAACCTCACTTAACAAGGTCTCAAGAAGTTCTCATATCTTTTTCAAATCATCTCCTGTTGTTTTCTTTGAGACCCTACTCAACCTTTTCCAAACTATGCAGGTCCCCACTAGCCAAGATATTTCCACGTCTTCAGATATCTTTTTAGAAATTTCCTACTCCGCGAGTACCAATTTTCTATATTAGTTTGTGTTGTACAAGCTCTTACAAAAATACTTGAGGCTGGGTAATATATATAGAAAAGATGTTTCTTTGGATCATTCGGGTTCTCCAGACTGTAACAGCATGGCACCCACATCTGTAGCGCTTTCTGCTGAGGCCCTCGGGAAGCTAACAATTATTGGGTGGAAGGTGAATGGAGAGACCGTGCATCAAATAGCAACAGTTAGGAGCCAGAGCGAGATAGGACGTTTGACAGGATTGCTTTAAACAACCAGATCTCACATGAACCACAAAGAGTGAGAGAGCTCATATGGTTCATGAGGAACTCACCCATGACCCAAACAATCTCTCACTAGGACCCTCCTTCCAACACATTGGTAGGTCAACGCATGTTCAACATGAGATTTGGAGTGGTGTCAAACATCACGCACCCATATTAAAACATTTTGCGACAAACACCCTTTTCATATATATCAATAATACAAGTAAAAGAAACAAAAAAGCAGAACAAGGAATAAACACATCTAATCTTATCTCTAACTTGGTAAGAACATTTCAATCAGTGTTTTTAAAAACTAATAAAATTCCACAGCGTATGAAAAATTCGCAACAGTCACGACATGCTAATAATATCTCACACCTAGCCCCCCATTCAACAGTGGACCTTAAACTGGATCTTGCTATTTTTTTTTTTATTCCATAAAAGTGTAAGTAGGTTGTTTGAATGCTTATTTACCGTACCTAGGACATGAATTAATATTCATATAAAAATGCGTATTTCTACGATGATTGGGAAAGTCATGTCATACTAAATGCGCTTTGATATACCATGAGAGTTTTCTGACATTCTAAAATCACTATTTTAAGAATTCAGAAACAATTTTAAGACGGTGATGAAGGGTTAGTAATTTTAGAGACTAAACATAAACTTTAAATTTACGAGGATCTATGAGAGCACTTTTGCCTTTAGTCAACCTATTCTGATAGCTCCTCAAACTCAATTGATCGATATCTGCAACATTAGGGAATTAATAATTTAATCGCCTTGGTGAGATTCTGTTTTTGAAATATTTCCAACTTCTTAACCACTCGCATTTATTATTACTCTTGATTTTTTTCACCTTTTCTTACGTTGGACACTGGCTTTATTCATTTCCTCAGAAAAGGAGTGATACCATTTGATAATATCGGAATAAATGTAAACTTTCTATCGTAGGACTTAGAGAAGCGTAAGCTCTGTTGAAAAGGGAGTACGTTCTGATGACGACATCAGAACTAGAAGCAAAAACATGATGGAATTAAAATTCTCAAATCCTCACAGGTTTCCTGGTGGGCTTTTCTGTGTTGCGAGATTAGTAAAACAAGTCGAATTAGTGAGCCAGTATCTACTGGTGAGTTCCTGAGAAAAAGGCTCTACCGGAAATGAATGGGATAGACCGACAGAAAGATAGACAGGATGTAGGACTTGATGAATATGAGGGCCAATTTTACTCCTAAATAGAGTGTGATGTCGGGCGGCAAAGCCCTAGGATATTAAAGGGGCATATCATATCATATTCAATGATGAAATCAGACTCGCATGCGCTTGACCTGGAGAATTTAACCTGATGCCAGGACATGTAATAGTAGGACCAGAAATTCCTCAAGTGTCCTTAAAACATCCCATAGGACTGTATTCACACAACTCGACAAGCTGTGTGCTTTATCCAACAAATCGCAACTGATCACAAAATTGGGAAACACAAGCGAACCTGAAAGCAGTTAATATTTTAGCCAGGATTAGAAGAAAAGGTAAGAATGTGAGGAAAAATACAATAGTGCACTTTGCATAAAGCTAGGATAAGATATTAGAACAATTCAAAAATGTCTCCAGAGATGCTATCCACAGGTTGGACGAGGACATCGAAGAATATACAACTAGTCCTTAAAGTTCTTTCCCTTATGTATCACCAAGAACATTAGAACTCAACCCCCCGCTATGTGCATGGGGGAGATCTAATGTCTTAGCATTAATCTTTTTACTACTCAGTAAGAAGGGGAGACATTGATAGATCTAGGTATTAGATCAAAAATATCTTATGTATTCAGACTTATTCCCCTTGTACATAATTATCTGAGAAACATTAATGTATTAAATGTCACTTTTAATCCCAAAAACTAATTATATATTGTGTCTTTTTTTTTTTTTTTTTTTTTTGGAGATGGAAGTCTCCCCTCTGTTGCCCAGCTGGTGTGATAGTGGCACAATCTTGGCTCTCTACAACCATCTGACTCCCCTGGTTCTAAGCTATTCTGTCCCGCCTCAAGCCTCCAGAAGTAGCTAGGAATTACATGTGATTCGCCACCACACCCAGCTAATTTTTGTACTTTTTAGTATAGAGGACAGGTTATCACCATGTTGGCCCCAGGACTGTTCTCAAAAAACTTCCTGACCTCAGGTAATCATAGCCACCCGTGACTCCCAAAGTGCTAGGATTACAGGCATGAGACACACACACCGAACCATGTAATCATCTTTTATAAATGACATTTGTATTGTGGGAGTTTGATTGTTTTATATAGGCGTTCACTATTCAGCATCTGTTTAACAAATTAGTAATAGGTGGCGGGCGCTACAATATTTTAAAATTCTGAATTGGTTATAAATGATTTAATCTATGTGTTGATAATTTGTGTATTGGAAATAAACAAAAAGTTATTTAATTTTAGGTATTAAACTTACAAAAGTAGTTATTTTTTTAACTGCATAATCTGGTATATTCCCTTAGAAAAGAAACTAAGAAATGCTATCAGATATATATGTATATGTGTGTATATATGTACACACATATACATATATATGTATATGCAA
>NW_026089134.1:0-11191 GCF_024542745.1 Macaca thibetana thibetana | reverse complement strand
ATGGCTGCACGAGTCCCACAGGCCGAGCCTCGATGGGCACCAGTGTCAAGAACATAGACACGCCAGGAGGGGCAGCTGATGCAGGCAACGCCTGCAACCCCAGCACGCGGCAGCGTACGAGAGGTGGGGGTCTCTGGCCAGGCTCCACCACAACTGCCATATTCTGTAGGCAAAATTTTAATCATAGGTTGTAACTAGTTATAACTCTAACTTGTTTTACAGATAAACAGAACACAGGGTACCAACAGACTCCAAAGTACTTCGCCTAGAACCAAGTCTAGAATGCAGATGGCTGCTGCTCCGAGTGTGATGAGTCCCCTGTAGTGCCATAAATCCTAGATCTAGGTGACTAAGTGCTCTGCCTAAACCAGATGGCACCCTGAGGCTCTGAGGGCACCCTCTCTCCCCAGGCCAGTCCATCAGCCCCGGCAGAAGCTTCTAGAGTAAGAAACTGTGGATTTGTATTGGACAGATGTAAACCAGGCAAAGTCACAGGGACTCATCCTGGAAGCCCATCCGTTTACCCACTCATGCCCTGGAGAGCCCTGCCCCCAGCTCCACATCCGCAGTCACGCTGAACCACAAGAACTGGCTTCTAGGCCCTCAAGCCACTCCCTCTCGCCCCCGGACAGACCCTTCTAAAACCGTGAGGCCCAGAGTAGCCTTAACAGGTGGTCCCAGCAGAACTGGCCTCTGCATGTATTGATACTTTGTGTGTGTGTGTGGGGGGGGGGGGGGGGGGTGGTTCTTGTTCTGTCACTCAGGCACAGTGCACCATAAGTACAGTGGTGCTATCATGGTTCACTGCAGCCTCAACCTGCCAGGCTTGGGTGATCCTCCAGCCTCAGCTTCCCGAGTAGCTGGGACCACAGGTGCACATCACCACTCCTATTTAATTTTTTGTAGAGTCAGGGTCTTGCTATGTTGCCCAGGCTGGTCTCGAATTCCTGGGCTCAAAAGTGAACTGCCCACCTCAGCCTCCCAAGGTGCTGGGATGACAGGTGTGAGCCACTATGCCCAGCCTAGAATTGGTTTTTCTTAAACCTGAGTTTGACACATGAACCCCACTTACATAGATATCAGCACACTCTCACAGCTCAAGGGTTTTTCTGAATCCCGATTCTGTCCGTTCAAAGGTCAATATCTAAGATAGGGTCAGAACTGACCCTCCCTCAGTGAAGCCTAAGGGCAAATGCAGCAGCATCTCAGTGTATGAGGAGACAAAGTAAGAAGGGTGGAAAATACACACTGAAATTCTAGTGTTAGAATCATAATCACCAACACTTTAAGAGGCAATCTGCTTTCCAAAACATGTAGCTGCTGGATTAACTTCAAAGTCACCAGATTCCACAGGCAGGAGCTCAGAGGGGCACAGCTTTCTAAGGCCGCACAGCCCAGGGCAGAGTAACAGCCTCGGGGCAAAGCAAACTAAACAAAGGCTTGGTTCTCTCAAGGATGAAGGTGCTCAAGTCCTTCCAAATAGATTCTTCTTCTAAGTAAGTTAGATGCCTCCTACAACACTGTTTAGAGTGCCAGTGTGTTCAGAAACATGAAGTTGAAAATACATCTCAGGACCCCAAAATCACTAAGCTAAAGGGACCTCAACGTGAGGAACAGCTTAGGGCAAACCTACCTCCCATGCTCTTCCGAACAGAGACAGCTACTGGGGGAGAAAAAAAAAAGCCATGTACCTCCCTCACAACCGATCCACAAGGAAATTCCTCATGACAGAGGAGAGAACCCAAAGTCACCATCTGCACACGGAGATAAATGCGGATCTGACTGCTTCCTCTGGAAAGGTTCACCAGAAACGCATTTGTCTGATCTACCTGTGACCTGGAAACCCCTCCCCGCTTCGAGCCGTCCCTCCCTTCCTGGACCGAACCAACGTACATCTCACATATATTGTTGTCTCACATCTCCCTAAAATGTGTAAGACCAAGTTGTGCCCCAAACACCTTGGGCACATGTCCAGGACCTCCTGAGGCTGTCGCAGTGTGTCCTCAACCCCTCCTGAGGCTGTGTCTTTAACCTTGGGAAAAGGAACTCTCTATGGGCCGAGAACCGTCTCAGAGATCCTTCTGGTTTACAGGAAGCATTCTCTCCTGCGAGTATAACGATGAAATCATGTGGAATTACAAAGTGCCACTTTAGTAAAGGCCAAAGGAATTAGGGTTCGATGTGCTTAAAAAACAAACAAAAACAAGTAACGTTCTGTCAATGGACCATGAAGCCCACACCCCCTTTTGCAGTGAAGATGTCAACTGGGACGAGAGGCCCCTCCTGCAGATGCAGCAAAGGCTACCCTCTGACCCCACTTCCCAGAGTCTAGGTTCCCACTGCTCAGGGAAAAGCAACCCCAGCTTCACGGGGCTCAGGCCTCCAAACCCAACTCCCACCCATGCTGGAGAATCACCCCAGGGACTAGCGAAATGGCAGGTGCAACTCTCACCTCATCCCCTTAAAGGGGAAAAGGCACCTTCCCGCTCCTCTTCCTGCTGGTGGGAACAGGGGCAGGAGCTGGAGGGGCAGGAGCTGGAGGGGAGGGAGCTGGAGAGAGCTGGAGGGGCAGGAGCTGGAGGGGCAGGAGTCGGGCGGCAGGAGGGAAGCAGCCTGGGTCCCTGCTAGTCACAGATGGCAAATGCCAACCATCCCCGACCTTCACTTTGAAAAGAAATCCTTCTCTTTTGTCAGGTCCCTGGTTAGAAGTTTGCACCCATTCCTTAAAAACAAAACAAAAACAAAAAAAAAAAAAAAAAACAAAAAAAAAAACTCAGATACAAAATGGGTGTTTTGCTGACAATATTTCAATTATCTGGAGGCCTTGGGTCAAATGACGGCAAAACAGGAATCTGAACACTGTTATTCAGGAAACTATCTTCCACAGCCCCATCTACCCTCCCAGGCTCTCACCTTATGGTGTTTGTCTGCTAGATGATTAACAATAATTGGTTTTAAAAACTAGGTGTACAGAACAGACAAAAGTCAGCTCGGGTGGAGGGGAAGCAGGATAAGACCCCCTTCCCCGCAGGACGGTGGAGGAGGAACCTTCAGCACCTGGGTTTTCAGGATGCTGGATCTCTGAGAGCATCTCTCACAGCTCAAGGACGGCCAGACCCTCCTCTGACACAGCCTATTCAGGCGAAGGTGGCACCTGCCCTAGAGATCCACAGCCCTGTGCGGGGCTCAACTGGAGCTGAACTTTCCTCCCTTGGTAAGAGTCAGGGCCAGGGGTGGGGAGAGGAGAGAAGTAGCAGGCCTGAGGGGCACTGTGGAAACTCCATGCCACGCTAACTCTCGTCTGACGTGCTCCGGCCAAAGCCACGCTTCTCGGAGGGCATTTCCCTTCACACATCCGGAAATCATCAACGTCTAGTCTCCCCACAGAACAGATCCTTCCCCAGGAGGCAGACACTTGGCTGTAACACGGGGTAATGAGGGGCGCGCCTTCGTGCCCATTCTGTAATGTTTCCTGTTACCTATTTTACCTTAAGCTACAAATGATTCCCGTTTACACGGGACACAGTGACACAGACAGCAAAACACATGAGATTCAGTGTGATCCCACACCCGTCACTGCTGACCTCAAGTTCTTTGTTCGTTTTGCTTCTAGAGTTTGTACTCTCTCCCGGGGTTCCAGGCCTGTGGATTCAACCAATCATAGATCAAGAATATTTTTTAATGTGTTTGTACTAAGCATTCAGAATTTATTATTCATTAAACAACTACTCCCATGGCATGTCCATGGCATAGCTGTTACGAGCAACCCTGACATGACTGTCTGCAGGAGGATGTGCGTATGTCATATGCAAACACCATGCCATTTTAGGGCAGGGACCTCAACACCCACAGACCTCGGATGCCATAGGCAGTCCTGCAGCCCACCCCCATGGGCACTGTGGAATGGCTATAATAGAAAATGTGGAGGTTTTAAATAGTTATGTACTAAATCTAATCTTTTGTTAAGAAATTACTGTGTATCATGTGTATTATTTGGAAGTCCTTCATGGCCCAGAGACTTGACATGTTCTTATCTTTTTGTCCACTGATCTAGTCATTTCAGTAAGCTTATTGAACACAAATCAATTTTACAGGTAAGTTCTTACAGGAATCACACTCAATCTGTAAGCTGCTTTGGTTTTTAAAGGGAAATAACCAATAGTTTTGCAAACCAGCTATATCATAGAATAACAGGACAAAGCAGCCCCATGACATGCAAAAACATGAGGTTTCAAAGCTAACTAGTGTAAAACACGTTACAAAATCCTAAATATGAAAACGTTTTACACCACAACAGATATTCTAGAAAAAACAAGATATTCAAAAAAGGCCTTTGCAGAAAAGCACTTTCCCCTTCATTTTTCACACGGTTTCCAGAAGCTTGTGTTTGGCAATGACCATGAACCAGAAGTAGCGTCCGCTGCAACTACTGCTACCGCAACACAGAATATTAAGGCAAAAAAAAAGAAAACATTGATGAGAAAAAGGTAGAGTGTTATACAAATAGAGTGTTATCAGAGTGAGTGTGTTCTAAAGTCAACAATGTTCAAATTCTAGGTCTCCCGCAGACACTAGACGGTAACCGCCAAAGCTTATGTACTTGACAACGTTCAAGGAGACCAAGTTCAGAGCTGTCACAAGGCAGCACCATCCTCATGCGATTATCTCAGGCAGGTTTGAGGACAAGTGCCCCCGTCACAGCAGGAAAGCTGCCCAGTCCAGCACTTCCTGAGGTCACAGACCTTCGCCTTCCCATGTCTTCAATAGTTCCTTTACACTGGGAACCAGACAGCAAAAAATAAAACACTTCCTCAAATCTCAAGACAGTCTTTAGAGCTCTTTTCCTTGCCCCTTCTCTTACTGAAAAAGCCTATTTTGTACGCAATCTGTAGTGCTTACCAGAGCTGGGGCGGAAAGAGAGCTAGTGTTTGGTAGATCGAGTTTCAAGCGTGGGGAGACCAGGAAGTTCTGGAGATGGATGGCGGTGATCGCGGCACGACAGTGTGAACACACTTAATGCCACCAAACCATACACTTAAAAATAGAGTGCTATGTAATTTTACCACAATCAAAAGACTAACTGAGAAAAGCCATCTATAATTACTGTCACTTCTAATATCTTACATCCACCCTGTAAGTTTCATTTGCTTTTGGAAATCCTCAGAGCAATCATGAAAAACTAATACCCTGGCTCTCACCCTGTCCAGTCTCTGAAACGCAGGCAAAGTCGTTCAAGGGTTTTGATTATAGGAAAGTAGCTGGAAAGCAAAGTGTGGCATCCGTTAGACACGGCAGCCAGTGGTAGGACAAACACATGGTAGGAAGGTGGTGGTCATGCATACACACAGATGGGAAGGGTTTGGGGAGCCACAGCACCCGAAGCTCGGGGAGGGGAAAGCACCTGGGAACGGTGTCAAAGAGGCAGGAGCAGAGAATGAACGGCCACGAGCGACACAGCACCAGCATTCGCCACCACGGCAACATTCACGGACCCTGAGTCCAGCCACCGCCGCTGACATCCACTGTGGCCGGGGTGTCCTCTGCCACAGAGCTACACACCCTGCCGAGGATACTGTACAGATTAAATGTTGAAGCACAGACACGCTCAGGTCCAGCTGTTCAGATAGAAGCAAACACAACACATTTCCCAGACACCAGCAGCAAGACTCTCCACCTGACTGCGTTCGGAATAACGATCTTCTTTGCCAGGGCTGAGCCATGCTTCCCTCTCGCCTGTCCTCTGCCTTCACCAGCTTCGTGCGCGTTTCCGGGCAAGTGTTTGTGCAGGTGCTATCACTTTTTTCCACAGCAAGAATATACACAGACACCACACAGAAATGGGCAACCCCGTTAGGAGCTGTGCAGGGACATCTAACTCATCAGATGTGCCAAATTCCTGTTGCCATGGAAATTAAACTAGCTAAACTAACGTTGCTATGACCTCATCTCTTACTGCACCACTAAAGATCATCCGGGTAAGAGGAATGTGCCTCTGCATAGCATTCAGCTCACGTTTACATGTCGGTTTTCCCTGAATATGGTTATGTGAGATAGAAATCAGTAAGATGGGGTGTAACATCTAGTATAGGATCGTTGTGTCTCCTAGGCTCAAACACTTCCTTTAAGATCCTCAGAAAATGAAGTTTAACTCTGGGGACGTGAGTTACATAGTAACTTGTTTTGGATACTGTCTCTTTCACAATCCAAATATCAACACCAAAGAAGTTCTTGAGTTCCTTTTGAAATTGAAAGGAATTTACAAACCATAAAAGCCCCAATATTAAAGGATACAATTCAGTCTTTTTAGCATATTCTCAAAGCTGTACATCAACCACTAGTATGTAATTCTGGGACTTTTTCACCACGGGCCAAAGAAACCTTGAACCCATTAAGAGTCAGCACCTGCTCCTTCCTTCCGCCAGCCCTGGCAATCGCCAGCCGACTTCCGTTTCTCTGGATTTGCCCATTCTGGACACCTGTTGTGAGGAGAATCGTACAGTGCGTGACCTTCGTGACCTTCGGTGCTGACATCTTTCACGTCCAAGGTGAGTGGAATCTCAGTGAGTGACCTGTTGACAGATACCTGGACTGTTTCTACTACTACGAATAATGCTGCTATGAAGATTCTTGCAAAATATTTTCAATTTTCTGGGCATATGCCTAGGAGTGAAATTGCTGGGTTGTACGGTGATTTCATGCTTTTCTGAGGAACTGCCAGACTTTTCCAAATCAACTGTACCATTTTACTTCCCCTCCCACTAGCAATATATCAAGATTTCAGTTTTCCCAAATTCACCACCATGTCACTGTCCAATACTGGGGTTTTACCCATCCCGGTGGTTGTGAAGTGGTATTTCACGGTGGTTTTGATTTCCATTTCTAAGATGACGAATTCTGCTAAACATCTCATGTGCTTTTTAAGGCATTTATATGTCTTTCTTTGGAGAATGTCTATTCAAATCCTTTGTCCATTTTTAAATTGGATTTTTACTAAGAGCTTTTAAATATATTCATGATATCAGGTCCTTATCATGATAATGTATCCTGTTCTGTGGGTTGTCTTTTTACTTTAATAGTATCCTCTGAAATGAACATTTTTAATTTTGATACCGTCTTTTTCCCTTCAGTTGCTTGTTATAGCTTTAGACGTCTCAGCCAAGGAAACATTGCCTAATCCAACGTAGCAGTTTCACCAGGATTCTTCCCTAAAGGTGTCATGGGCTGAACTGTCCCCCCTCTCAAGATTCCCATGTTAAAGTCACAACCCCGGAAACTCAAAATGTCACTGTATTTAGATACAGGGCCTTTAACTTGGAAATTTAGGTCACATAAGATCTTAAGAGTAGGCCCTGATCCAGTATGACTGGTATTCTTTTGAGAGAATTTAGACACAGTCCTCAGTGCTGCACGCACATAAGAGAAACCTGTGAGGACACAGAGAGGACGCCGTCTACACAGCACGGGGTGAGGCCCCAGAGAATCCAACACTGCCCGTGCACCTTGATCCCAGGCTTCCAGTCTCCAGAAAAAAGGAAATAAGATGCTGTTGTTTAAGCCGCACGGTCTGTGGTGTCCGTTATGGTACCCAGCAGACTGACAGAATGGGTCTCACAGTCGACTCCTTACGCTGGATCCATTTTGAGCTTTGCGTGTAGGGTGAGGAAGGGTCCAGTCCATCCTTTTCCATGTGGATACCCCAGTTGTCCCAGCACCATTGAGTTGTGAAAGGAAAAAAGTAAAGCAACCCTTACCGTCCTTTCTCCATCAACAGATTAGAAGATACACTGAAGAATCGTGGACAATTTTCTCAGTTTAAGCCAGTGGTTTTCAAATTTTTGGGTCTCAGGAACCCTTTGCACTTTATTCAAGATCACAAAAAAGCTTTCTCATCAGGCCGGGAGTGGTGGCTGCTCATGCCTGTAATCCCAGCACTTTGGGAGGCAGAGGCAGGTGGATCACTTGAGGTCAGGAGTTCGAGACTGGGCTGGCCAACATGGCGAAACCCCATCTCTACTAAAATACAAAAATTAGCCTGGCATGGTGGCGAACACCTGTAGTACCAGCTACTAGGGAGGCTGAGGCAGGAGAATCACTTGAACTCAGGAGGCAGAGGTTGAAGTGAGCTGAGGTCACACCACTGCACTCCAGCCTGGGTGGCAGAGTAAGAATCTGTCTCAAAAAAAAAAAAAAAAAAAAAAAAAAACAATTTAGTTTATTTTACAACGATAAAGTCATTACATCTTAACACAGTCTTCAAGAAGAAACCATTTTCCAAAATAAGTAGCAGCGTGGCAACAGTTTGTGCTGCTGTGAAAACACCTAACATCTCTGCACCTCAGACAGCAGGGTTCTCATGCCTGCATCTGCATTCAGTGGGCTGCAGAGCCGTGGCTAAGTTTATGAAAGAAGTCCGACCCCATGCTGATATACAAGTAGGAAGCAGTATTTTCATTGTGTTTTCAGATCATTTTAGGTATTCTCTGCTGCCAAATGTAACAAGTGGCACTTCCGTACAGGCTGTCTGCAACGCAGAGTCTGCGCTCTGGTCGACGGGCCTTTCTGCCCCAATTCCTTCTGAGTCAACTGGTCCGTCCTGCACTTGAATGGCTTTTACCAGCACACGATTTTGTAATCACACATTGGTTAGAAAACACTGGTTCAGAATTATGAGCAACTTCCACATTTCGTTCTATATCAAAAAAAAAAAAAAAAAAAAAAACACATCAATATCACCATTGATCACATGAGAAAGTGGTGGACACAAGATTTTTATATTTTAATACTCATTGGAAAGCTCAAATGTCTATCCTTGGGAATAATGTAAGGTACTTTCCTTGAGATGAAAGTCATTTTGTTCATTTTTCAGGCCACACCTGCAAATACCTCCATCTGAAGTGGCATCGTTTGTAAGTCATTCTTTCTATAAAGGCGGCCGTTAGTGGAAGAAGTGGTTCTGCAGGTTCATAGCTCAGAGGCACCAGTGCTCTCTCAAGATAACCATAAAATCCGCAGAAGACGCACCTGTGCACACTTCCTGTTTCTCACTCAGAACATTCCAGAAGGAACCCTGAATCCCGATGCCGCAGCGGGACTGAAGTTTGCTCTCACCCACACAATAAACCCAGGGAGCTCCCCCAGCCCCCACCCCGAGGCCACAGCCTTGGTCCTCTGTCTGGTCTAGGAGGGCTCCTGCAGCTCCAGCCTAACAGGGAAAAGCAGGCACCCACATGTCAGAAAGCCCTCCCAAGGCCCGGCGAGCACTTCTGCTTATGTGCCAGCCAAGTGCGTTTGACAAGGATACAGCCAGCTGTACGGCAGGCAGCGAGGTACCCAGCAAATACTCAGGGTTCATGTTACTGAGGAAGGAAGGTGAACAGCGAGATACCCAGCAAGTACTCAGGGCTCACGTTATGGAGGAGGAAGCCAGGCAGATAGTGTGGTACCCAGCAGGGTTCACGATACTGAGGAGAAAAGGAGGGTGAAGACAAGGGGCCTGGAACAGTCTGTCATAAGCTTTAGCATTTACAAGGCTCGCTATAGATTATCCGATTTGATCTTAACAGCTCCCAAGAGAGGCAGAGGCCTGTTTTCACTTCATAAAAAGAGATCCAGAGAACTGATGATGTGCTCTTCCCACAGGCTCCCAGAAATCATCCTCAAATCATCTCTCAGTTGTATGCATGTGATAATATGTCAGTCACGTCCCCTCCCTGCAGGGGGATTTTAATGCCGCCCTGCTGTTCCTTCGCACCCCTGCCCTCTCCTGCATTTCAGCCATGCCCACCATCCATGGGGAGTCGGCACCACCCCACCCCCGCTGCTGCTGATGGCTTGGGTCACCCTTATCTTTCATTTCCACCTGCAGGGACCTGTTCTTCCTTCAAATGCAGCTCAAACTCACTCATTGTGTGAAGCCTTTTCCAGCCATCACAACTGTCATGTGTAAAATCAGTCTGTGGAATGCTTCATTTAGGAGGTGCTTATGTTGCCTCATTGGCTGTGATCAGGACCAAATTCTGAGCAAACCAGGTGGTCCCCTCTCCCCATCTCTGCTCCAGTGCACTTAAAACAAGGATTCCTGGAAGCACCTTTTTAGTCCAATTCACGCATGAGTCTGCCCCACACCCTGCAGAAAAGCCCTGGTGGTCGGCGGTCAGGGCTCGGGGCCCCCAGGTGGGTAAGGAGAGCTTAGTGCCCTCTCTGGACTTGTCGCTCAGAGACCCGCGGCTGGAAGGGAAGAAACTTGCATCCTGTGAAACATCCAGGCCCTGAGACCCACTCAGGAGCAGAAAACGGGGAAGGAGCCTCGAACAGACCCACGGGAGGGCAGACAGCAGGAGCCACGGAGGCCACCAGGAGGGAGGGAGGCAGGCAGTGAGGCCAGAGGTGATGTGGCCGGGAGGGAGGTGTTGTGACCAGAGGTGAGGTGGTGGGCGGATGACACGGCGTGGTGTGGGGAGGAGATGTGGCCAGGGGCAATGTGGCCAGGGAAGGAGACACAGCTGGAAGGAAGTGACAAGAGGGGTCTCCAGGCCTCAGACTGTGCCTGATTTATAGATGACATTTTAATTAAGATGTTATATCTAACTTTAAAGAAAAGTAGCAATTTAGAACCATTGTGTACATTTAAAGCACGGTACAAATAGAGCACATTTCCCAAACCAAAGAACAGTGCATTGAAGGAAAAAATAGCAGCTCACCAAAAAAAAAAAAAAAAAAAAAAAAAAAAAAAAAAAAAAAAAAAAAAAAAAAGTGAGTAAAGAAAAAATTCATTTAAGATCAGAAATAAAGAGATCCTACAGCTCTTCTAGTCCAATCCCCACCCTAACGTGAATGGGGGGAAAAAGGAAGTAGATTCTAGTCAGTCAGAATTAAAGACAAAACCGATCCACTTTACTTTCTACTTGACAGAAAACAAGAAAAGCTCATCAAGGAATCCCAACAAACAGTAGCTTTAGGAGTCCCCAAAATGCAAAATTCACCTTCAAATTAAATCAACTGCTAAGTGTGTATAAAGTAATTTTTTTTCATTATTGCCTTCCTCATCCCCAGGGGCTTTTTTAGACCTTGTTTTCCCCAATTGCCTCCAACACCCAGGAAATTTAAACCCCACAAGTAAACCGTGTCTCGATTCATCATGCACAGCGTCCTTTAGAGCAGACAGTCCGTTGCTCTAAGACGTTCTTGTCAC
>NW_026089133.1:0-11225 GCF_024542745.1 Macaca thibetana thibetana | reverse complement strand
TTGACTGTGGAAGTCTTTGAGCCCAGACCTGGCAGATACCCTTAGCCCACCACGAGAAGCTGGAGTCTGAAAAGAGTTAGACCCTATGCAAGCCACCATCCCAGCCAGCTGCAGATGCATCCACGCCAAGTGTTTCCAGGAATGACAGTCCCGATATCGAAAGCTGGTCGCATATGCCGGATTTGCTCCAACTATCCCCGACAACGGGAGTCCGCCCTCAGCACCCGCCAGGGCACCGCTATGCACCAAGGAAACGCGGGGGTGGAGTCGGAAGACCTTCCGGATTCTTCTGGATATCACCTGGATACATAATGAAGCTGGGGGACCCCATCGCTCACCTCACCAGTCCTCATCCTCACCCCATCTGAGCTCCGGCTGATGGATGAATACCTGAGACCCCAGAGGAGGGTGTCAGCGGAAGATTGCGGGACCCTTGAGCTCACTTTCTCCCTTCATCCTGGGCTGCTTAGGGACTCCTGCTTCTCAGCACGGCAGTCGGAGAGAAGCGGGAACCGCGACCAAGGGAAGGACACGGTGGAGAAGGGGTCTCACCCCTGGAACTGGCATCCCACGGGGGCACGTGAGGTGGAGAGAGGGTCTCAGAGGCCGTCTGCGGCGATTGCAAGATTGAAGTGGTTGTCCACCAGTGCTGTTGAGGGGCACTGTGGATCCCCCGTGAGAGCAAGACAAAAGCAAGGCCCGCCTGGGAGAAAGAGAAGGATTGTGCTGGAGTCCAATTCAAGTGCACGGATTCTTGCCAGAGGAATCAAGAGCCTCCGGCAGAGTGCAGACAAACCCGGGCCCTACAGAGAGACCACGACCCACGACCTGGACTGAAATCAGCCCACTCCAAGAGCCTTGTGCCCCCTGAAGTTCCTGGCAGCCCAAAGATCCGAGGCGAGAGGCCGTTCCACCCAGCAACAGCCCCTCCACGAAGACAATGGACGTGCAGATGAAATGAACCTAGATGACCAGGCAAAAGCCAGACTTGGTTGCCCGCTTCTCATCCGACGGGAATCACGCAGCACTCTGAGAGAACTGGGAGGACCAGAGTTTCCTTGTGGGCAGATGTCGTCGGAATTCACTCTTCCAAAAGGATCACAGCAGCCGAGTCCTTGCACCGTGACGGCGTTTTTAGAAGGAAACACGCGTACAACGGTCCCCATGAGGGTCATCCTCCGTGAACAGGGAAACGTTGACTGTGGAAGTCTTTGAGCCAGACCCAGGAAACCCTAGGCCCACGAGAAAGCGTGGGAGTCAGGAAAAGAGGAGGCCCCTATGCAGGCCACATCCCACATCCCAGCCAGCTTCAGTGCATCCCACTCCCACGTGTTTCCCGGAATGACAGCCGAAATCGAAAGCTGGCCAGAATGGCCGGGGATTGTGCTCCAACTGATCCCCTAGCACGTTGGAGTCCTCCCCCACATGGGCACCGGGCCAGGGCCAGGGTGCGGACCGCTAGTGCCACCAAGGGAACGCGGGGGTGGAGTCGGAAGTACCTTCCGTATTCATCTGGAAGCACCTGTTTAACAGATGAAGCTGGGGGGGGACGCACACCTCACCAGTCTGCATCCTCACCCCCCCATCTGAGCAAACTGCTGCCCACCCTCTCCGTCCCCGGAATGAAATCCCAAGACGATGGAGGAGTGCTCGCCTCCTGACCTCACGACGTGAAGCGGCTCCTCGCTCGGCTAGGCACCGAATTCCAGGGGGATTTGAGGAGCCCTGCCCACAGGACTGCTAGGGTCGGGCCCCCCCGGCTTGGCCACAGGGAAATGAGGCACTCAAGGGGGAAGGACTTCTGTTCTCAGGGGTGGTGTGCTCCTCTTCCTTGCTAGCAGAGTTGCTGCTTTGCGGCGGGGGAGGTGCTTAGGGCTCCTGCGAGTCTCAGCCAATCCCACAGTTCACCCCGGATACAGGAACCACGGAAAAAAACAAAGGACACGGAGCTCCGGAACCCAAGCACAGCCTCACAGAGTGGCGGACCAGAATCGGTGGACTCCGGGGCAGGAGGGGTACACGAAAAGAAAAAAAAATAAGGGCTGCAGTGCTTGAGCCATCTTCCTATCGGCAGAAGCCACGTACACGCACACAGCACACAGGCCCACAGAGACACACACACCAAACACACACACGGGGGCACAGCCACAGGGAGCCAAGCACTCGGCACAGTGTGCGCACAAACACACTTCCAGAACACACACACACACACACACACACACACACACACCCCACACCGTGCAGTGCGCCTACACACACGGGCAAACACAGCAGTACAACAATCCCCATGAAAACACCTCCGTGAACAGGGGGAAAACGTTCTCAGGCTGGCGTGACTGTGGAAGTCTTTGAGCCAGACCCAGGAAACCCTAGGCCCCTCCCAGAGAGCACCACGAGAACACAGGCCTGGGAGTCAGGAAAAACGAAGGAGACTGACCCCTATGGGTCAGGCAGGCTTGACATGGCCGGATCCCAGGGTTAGGGATTTCCGGTGGATCCCTGCATCCCACTTTCCCACGTGGATTCCCGGAATGACAGCCGGTGGGAATCGAAAGCTGGCCCCAGAATGGCCAGGGGATTGTGCTCCAACTGATCCCCTAGCACGTTGGAGTCCTCCCAAGGCATGGGCACCGGGCCAGGGTGCGGACCGCTAGTGCCACCAAGGGAACGCGGGGGGGGAGTCGGAAGTCGGAAAGTACCTTCCGTATTCATCTGGAAGCACCTGTTTAACAGATGAAGCTGGGGGACCCCACGCACACCTCACCAGACTGCATCCTCACCCCATCTGAGCAAACTGCTGCCCACCCTCTCCGTCCCCGGAATGAAATCCCAAGACGATGGAGGAGTGCTCGCCTCCTGACCTCACGACGTGAAGCGGCTGCTCGGCTAGGCACCGAATTCCAGGGGGATTTGAGGAGCCCTGCCCACAGGACTGCTAGGGTCGGGCCCCGGCTTGGCCACAGGGAAATGAGGCACTCGGAGGTTTTTCTGTTCTCAGGGGTGGTGTGCTCCTCTTCCTTGCTAGCAGAGTTGCTGCTTTGCGGCGGGGGAGGTGCTTAGGGCTCCTGCGAGTCTCAGCCAATCCCACAGTTCACCCCGGATACAGGAACCACGGAAAAAAACAAAGGACACGGAGCTCCGGAACCCAAGCAGAGCCTCACAGAGTGGCGGACCAGAAGATCGGTGGACTCCGGGGCAGGAGGGGTACACGAAAAGAAAAAACAAATAAGGGCTGCAGTGCTTGAGCCATCTTCCTATCGGCAGAAGCCACGTACACGCACACAGCACACAGGCCCACAGAGACACACACCCAAACACACACACGCGCGCACAGCCACACACAAGCACTCGCGCACGTGCGCGCACAAACACACACAGACACACACACACACACAACACACACACACACACACACACACCCCCAGTGCAGTGCCGCCTACACACACGGGCAGCCAACACTCGAAACAATCCCGCACAAAAACACCTCCGGGCACCTTCTCAGGCTGCGCGGTTCTGCTCCGCCCGGAAGCCCCTCCCAGGAGAGAGCACCCCGAGAACACAGGCCTGCTGTAGTCAGAAATCACGGGGGGGAGGGGGCAACGTTTAAGGAGACTGACCCCCACTGGGTCCAGGCAGGCTTGACGCATGGCGCGGATCCTTTTGGAGGGTTAGGGATTTCGCGGTGGATCCCTGGGCCTTCCCCGGACGTTTCCTCAGGCTGGATTGCCCTGCCCTGTCCTAGATGGTGGGACTATACCGTGGATCCCCAAGAGAACGCAGGCGGGAGCCCAACACCGACGCCCATCACAGAGGTCCCCCCTCTCCGCTAAGCCGCAGGGACTCGTCGCCAGGCAACGAAGACCTTCACTGTGACGCAAGCCAGGGCTCAGCACTCGCGCCAGGTGCCCGGCCACTGGCGCATGCGCACTCGAGGGGCTGGCTCGAGCGCCAGGCTGGCATGGTTATCAGCCTGCCTAAGCAAGGAACATGGTGCAGGCAGAGCCGGCCTGGTCTGAGGAAAAGGGTTGCCTCCGACTGCCCTTGCGGCCGAGAAAAGTCTCCCCCAAAGGGCCTCCCGAGGCCGTCTCCGTGGTCGGCTCCCCCTGGAGGAGGAGGCGATGGGAGACTGCGAGGAGGTCGCTGGAAAGGGCTCTTCGGACTTCATTCCCGAAAACGGCTCTGTGCAGGAATCGGGTCCCAGAGGGTTGGGAATGCAGTCGGGTGAGTCGTTGGGGCTCTCCGGCTGATGGATGAATACCTGAGACCCCAGAGGAGGGTGTCAGCGGAAGATTGCGGGACCCTTGAGCTCACTTTCTCCCTTCATCCTGGGCTGCTTAGGGACTCCTGCTTCTCAGCACGGCAGTCGGAGAGAAGCGGGAACCGCGACCAAGGGAAGGACACGGTGGAGAAGGGGTCTCACCCCTGGAACTGGCATCCCACGGGGGCACGTGAGGTGGAGAGAGGGTCTCAGAGGCCGTCTGCGGCGATTGCAAGATTGAAGTGGTTGTCCACCAGTGCTGTTGAGGGGCACTGTGGATCCCCCGTGAGAGCAAGACAAAAGCAAGGCCCGCCTGGGAGAAAGAGAAGGATTGTGCTGGAGTCCAATTCAAGTGCACGGATTCTTGCCAGAGGAATCAAGAGCCTCCGGCAGAGTGCAGACAAACCCGGGCCCTACAGAGAGACCACGACCCACGACCTGGACTGAAATCAGCCCACTCCAAGAGCCTTGTGCCCCCTGAAGTTCCTGGCAGCCCAAAGATCCGAGGCGAGAGGCCGTTCCACCCAGCAACAGCCCCTCCACGAAGACAATGGACGTGCAGATGAAATGAACCTAGATGACCAGGCAAAAGCCAGACTTGGTTGCCCGCTTCTCATCCGACGGGAATCACGCAGCACTCTGAGAGAACTGGGAGGACCAGAGTTTCCTTGTGGGCAGATGTCGTCGGAATTCACTCTTCCAAAAGGATCACAGCAGCCGAGTCCTTGCACCGTGACGGCGTTTAGAAGGAAACACGCGTACAACGGTCCCCATGAGGGTCATCCTCCGTGAACAGGGAAACGTTGACTGTGGAAGTCTTTGAGCCAGACCCAGGAAACCCTAGGCCCACGAGAAGCGTGGGAGTCAGGAAAAGAGGAGGCCCCTATGCAGGCCACATCCCAGCCAGCTTCAGTGCATCCCACTCCCACGTGTTTCCCGGAATGACAGCCGAAATCGAAAGCTGGCCAGAATGGCCGGGGATTGTGCTCCAACTGATCCCCTAGCACGTTGGAGTCCTCCCACATGGGCACCGGGCCAGGGTGCGGACCGCTAGTGCCACCAAGGGAACGCGGGGGTGGAGTCGGAAGTACCTTCCGTATTCATCTGGAAGCACCTGTTTTTAACAGATGCTGGGGGACCCCACGCACACCTCACCAGACTGCATCCTCACCCCATCTGAGCAAACTGCTGCCCACCCTCTCCGTCCCCGGAATGAAATCCCAAGACGATGGAGGAGTGCTCGCCTCCTGACCTCACGACGTGAAGCGGCTGCTCGGCTAGGCACCGAATTCCAGGGGGATTTGAGGAGCCCTGCCCACAGGACTGCTAGGGTCGGGCCCCGGCTTGGCCACAGGGAAATGAGGCACTCGGAGGTTTCTGTTCTCAGGGGTGGTGTGCTCCTCTTCCTTGCTAGCAGAGTTGCTGCTTTGCGGCGGGGGAGGTGCTTAGGGCTCCTGCGAGTCTCAGCCAATCCCACAGTTCACCCCGGATACAGGAACCACGGAAAAAAACAAAGGACACGGAGCTCCGGAACCCAAGCAGAGCCTCACAGAGTGGCGGACCAGAAGATCGGTGGACTCCGGGGCAGGAGGGGTACACGAAAAGAAAAAAAAAAATAAGGGCTGCAGTGCTTGAGCCATCTTCCTATCGGCAGAAGCCACGTACACGCACACAGCACACAGGCCCACAGAGACACACACCCAAACACACACACACACGCACACAGCACACACACACAGCACTCGCGCACGTGCGCGCACAAACACACACAGACACACACACACACACACACACACACACACACACACACACACACCCCACAGTGCCGCCTACACACACGGGCAGCCAACACTCGAAACAATCCCGCACAAAAACACCTCCGGGCACCTTCTCAGGCTGCGCGGTTCTGCTCCGCCAGGAAGCCCCTCCCAGGAGAGAGCACCCCGAGAACACAGGCCTGCTGTAGTCAGAAATCACGGGGGGGAGGGGGGGCAACGTTTAAGGAGACTGACCCCCACTGGGTCCAGGCAGGCTTGACGCATGGCGCGGATCCTTTTGGAGGGTTAGGGATTTCGCGGTGGATCCCTGGGCCTTCCCCGGACGTTTCCTCAGGCTGGATTGCCTGCCCTGTCCTAGATGGTGGGACTATACCGTGGATCCCCAAGAGAACGCAGGCGGGAGCCCAACACCGACGCCCATCACAGAGGTCCCCCCTCTCCGCTAAGCCGCAGGGACTCGTCGCCAGGCAACGAAGACCTTCACTGTGACGCAAGCCAGGGCTCAGCACTCGCGCCAGGTGCCCGGCCACTGGCGCATGCGCACTCGAGGGGCTGGCTCGAGCGCCAGGCTGGCATGGTTATCAGCCTGCCTAAGCAAGGAACATGGTGCAGGCAGAGCCGGCCTGGTCTGAGGAAAAGGGTTGCCTCCGACTGCCCTTGCGGCCGAGAAAAGTCTCCCCCAAAGGGCCTCCCGAGGCCGTCTCCGTGGTCGGCTCCCCCTGGAGGAGGAGGCGATGGGAGACTGCGAGGAGGTCGCTGGAAAGGGCTCTTCGGACTTCATTCCCGAAAACGGCTCTGTGCAGGAATCGGGTCCCAGAGGGTTGGGAATGCAGTCGGGTGAGTCGTTGGGGCTCTCCGGCTGATGGATGAATACCTGAGACCCCAGAGGAGGGTGTCAGCGGAAGATTGCGGGACCCTTGAGCTCACTTTCTCCCTTCATCCTGGGCTGCTTAGGGACTCCTGCTTCTCAGCACGGCAGTCGGAGAGAAGCGGGAACCGCGACCAAGGGAAGGACACGGTGGAGAAGGGGTCTCACCCCTGGAACTGGCATCCCACGGGGGCACGTGAGGTGGAGAGAGGGTCTCAGAGGCCGTCTGCGGCGATTGCAAGATTGAAGTGGTTGTCCACCAGTGCTGTTGAGGGGCACTGTGGATCCCCCGTGAGAGCAAGACAAAAGCAAGGCCCGCCTGGGAGAAAGAGAAGGATTGTGCTGGAGTCCAATTCAAGTGCACGGATTCTTGCCAGAGGAATCAAGAGCCTCCGGCAGAGTGCAGACAAACCCGGGCCCTACAGAGAGACCACGACCCACGACCTGGACTGAAATCAGCCCACTCCAAGAGCCTTGTGCCCCCTGAAGTTCCTGGCAGCCCAAAGATCCGAGGCGAGAGGCCGTTCCACCCAGCAACAGCCCCTCCACGAAGACAATGGACGTGCAGATGAAATGAACCTAGATGACCAGGCAAAAGCCAGACTTGGTTGCCCGCTTCTCATCCGACGGGAATCACGCAGCACTCTGAGAGAACTGGGAGGACCAGAGTTTCCTTGTGGGCAGATGTCGTCGGAATTCACTCTTCCAAAAGGATCACAGCAGCCGAGTCCTTGCACCGTGACGGCGTTTAGAAGGAAACACGCGTACAACGGTCCCCATGAGGGTCATCCTCCGTGAACAGGGAAACGTTGACTGTGGAAGTCTTTGAGCCAGACCCAGGAAACCCTAGGCCCACGAGAAGCGTGGGAGTCAGGAAAAGAGGAGGCCCCTATGCAGGCCACATCCCAGCCAGCTTCAGTGCATCCCACTCCCACGTGTTTCCCGGAATGACAGCCGAAATCGAAAGCTGGCCAGAATGGCCGGGGATTGTGCTCCAACTGATCCCCTAGCACGTTGGAGTCCTCCCACATGGGCACCGGGCCAGGGTGCGGACCGCTAGTGCCACCAAGGGAACGCGGGGGTGGAGTCGGAAGTACCTTCCGTATTCATCTGGAAGCACCTGTTTAACAGATGAAGCTGGGGGACCCCACGCACACCTCACCAGACTGCATCCTCACCCCATCTGAGCAAACTGCTGCCCACCCTCTCCGTCCCCGGAATGAAATCCCAAGACGATGGAGGAGTGCTCGCCTCCTGACCTCACGACGTGAAGCGGCTGCTCGGCTAGGCACCGAATTCCAGGGGGATTTGAGGAGCCCTGCCCACAGGACTGCTAGGGTCGGGCCCCGGCTTGGCCACAGGGAAATGAGGCACTCGGAGGTTTCTGTTCTCAGGGGTGGTGTGCTCCTCTTCCTTGCTAGCAGAGTTGCTGCTTTGCGGCGGGGGAGGTGCTTAGGGCTCCTGCGAGTCTCAGCCAATCCCACAGTTCACCCCGGATACAGGAACCACGGAAAAAAAACAGGACACGGAGCTCCGGAACCCAAGCAGAGCCTCACAGAGTGGCGGACCAGAAGATCGGTGGACTCCGGGGCAGGAGGGGTACACGAAAAGAAAAAACAAATAAGGGCTGCAGTGCTTGAGCCATCTTCCTATCGGCAGAAGCCACGTACACGCACACAGCACACAGGCCCACAGAGACACACACCCAAACACACACACGCGCGCACAGCCACACACAAGCACTCGCGCACGTGCGCGCACAAACACACACAGACACACACACACACACACACACACACACACACACACCCCACAGTGCCGCCTACACACACGGGCAGCCAACACTCGAAACAATCCCGCACAAAAACACCTCCGGGCACCTTCTCAGGCTGCGCGGTTCTGCTCCGCCAGGAAGCCCCTCCCAGGAGAGAGCACCCCGAGAACACAGGCCTGCTGTAGTCAGAAATCACGGGGGGGAGGGGGCAACGTTTAAGGAGACTGACCCCCACTGGGTCCAGGCAGGCTTGACGCATGGCGCGGATCCTTTTGGAGGGTTAGGGATTTCGCGGTGGATCCCTGGGCCTTCCCCGGACGTTTCCTCAGGCTGGATTGCCCTGCCCTGTCCTAGATGGTGGGACTATACCGTGGATCCCCAAGAGAACGCAGGCGGGAGCCCAACACCGACGCCCATCACAGAGGTCCCCCCTCTCCGCTAAGCCGCAGGGACTCGTCGCCAGGCAACGAAGACCTTCACTGTGACGCAAGCCAGGGCTCAGCACTCGCGCCAGGTGCCCGGCCACTGGCGCATGCGCACTCGAGGGGCTGGCTCGAGCGCCAGGCTGGCATGGTTATCAGCCTGCCTAAGCAAGGAACATGGTGCAGGCAGAGCCGGCCTGGTCTGAGGAAAAGGGTTGCCTCCGACTGCCATTGCGGCCGAGAAAAGTCTCCCCCAAAGGGCCTCCCGAGGCCGTCTCCGTGGTCGGCTCCCCCTGGAGGAGGAGGCGATGGGAGACTGCGAGGAGGTCGCTGGAAAGGGCTCTTCGGACTTCATTCCCGAAAACGGCTCTGTGCAGGAATCGGGTCCCAGAGGGTTGGGAATGCAGTCGGGTGAGTCGTTGGGGCTCTCCGGCTGATGGATGAATACCTGAGACCCCAGAGGAGGGTGTCAGCGGAAGATTGCGGGACCCTTGAGCTCACTTTCTCCCTTCATCCTGGGCTGCTTAGGGACTCCTGCTTCTCAGCACGGCAGTCGGAGAGAAGCGGGAACCGCGACCAAGGGAAGGACACGGTGGAGAAGGGGTCTCACCCCTGGAACTGGCATCCCACGGGGGCACGTGAGGTGGAGAGAGGGTCTCAGAGGCCGTCTGCGGCGATTGCAAGATTGAAGTGGTTGTCCACCAGTGCTGTTGAGGGGCACTGTGGATCCCCCGTGAGAGCAAGACAAAAGCAAGGCCCGCCTGGGAGAAAGAGAAGGATTGTGCTGGAGTCCAATTCAAGTGCACGGATTCTTGCCAGAGGAATCAAGAGCCTCCGGCAGAGTGCAGACAAACCCGGGCCCTACAGAGAGACCACGACCCACGACCTGGACTGAAATCAGCCCACTCCAAGAGCCTTGTGCCCCCTGAAGTTCCTGGCAGCCCAAAGATCCGAGGCGAGAGGCCGTTCCACCCAGCAACAGCCCCTCCACGAAGACAATGGACGTGCAGATGAAATGAACCTAGATGACCAGGCAAAAGCCAGACTTGGTTGCCCGCTTCTCATCCGACGGGAATCACGCAGCACTCTGAGAGAACTGGGAGGACCAGAGTTTCCTTGTGGGCAGATGTCGTCGGAATTCACTCTTCCAAAAGGATCACAGCAGCCGAGTCCTTGCACCGTGACGGCGTTTAGAAGGAAACACGCGTACAACGGTCCCCATGAGGGTCATCCTCCGTGAACAGGGAAACGTTGACTGTGGAAGTCTTTGAGCCAGACCCAGGAAACCCTAGGCCCACGAGAAGCGTGGGAGTCAGGAAAAGAGGAGGCCCCTATGCAGGCCACATCCCAGCCAGCTTCAGTGCATCCCACTCCCACGTGTTTCCCGGAATGACAGCCGAAATCGAAAGCTGGCCAGAATGGCCGGGGATTGTGCTCCAACTGATCCCCTAGCACGTTGGAGTCCTCCCACATGGGCACCGGGCCAGGGTGCGGACCGCTAGTGCCACCAAGGGAACGCGGGGGTGGAGTCGGAAGTACCTTCCGTATTCATCTGGAAGCACCTGTTTAACAGATGAAGCTGGGGGACCCCACGCACACCTCACCAGACTGCATCCTCACCCCATCTGAGCAAACTGCTGCCCACCCTCTCCGTCCCCGGAATGAAATCCCAAGACGATGGAGGAGTGCTCGCCTCCTGACCTCACGACGTGAAGCGGCTGCTCGGCTAGGCACCGAATTCCAGGGGGATTTGAGGAGCCCTGCCCACAGGACTGCTAGGGTCGGGCCCCGGCTTGGCCACAGGGAAATGAGGCACTCGGAGGTTTCTGTTCTCAGGGGTGGTGTGCTCCTCTTCCTTGCTAGCAGAGTTGCTGCTTTGCGGCGGGGGAGGTGCTTAGGGCTCCTGCGAGTCTCAGCCAATCCCACAGTTCACCCCGGATACAGGAACCACGGAAAAAAACAAAGGACACGGAGCTCCGGAACCCAAGCAGAGCCTCACAGAGTGGCGGACCAGAAGATCGGTGGACTCCGGGGCAGGAGGGGTACACGAAAAGAAAAAACAAATAAGGGCTGCAGTGCTTGAGCCATCTTCCTATCGGCAGAAGCCACGTACACGCACACAGCA
>NW_026089132.1:0-11344 GCF_024542745.1 Macaca thibetana thibetana | reverse complement strand
CTATTTCATACTTGAAAATACATCCTGTATGATTTTAACACAACAAATTAACCAAATATCTCTTTTGGACTTCAGGGGACCTAATATTTAAAAAAGTTAATAAGACAAAAAGGATTGAATTTAGAATTTGAAATTTTGATCTAGGAAGGTTTGTTAAAAATGTGCCTGCTCACTTACCACATTCTGCCATGATTGTAAGTTTCCTCAGGCATCCCCAGAAGCCAAGCAGATGCCAGCATCATGCTTCCTATACAACCTACAGAGCTGTGTGCCAATTGAACCTATTTTCTTTACAATTACCAAGTGTCAGGTTCATCTTTATAGTAATATGGGAACATAGTAATACACTGGTTCCCCCAAAAGAGAGAAATGCTGGGGGATGAGACAGTGCAATGCTTCCACAATGTATGTCATTGCACGAACATTTTCCCATGGCTGCTGGGCAACCCATCAGCCTATTGTGTAATCAGCCCATCCCTCATTCCATGCCTTCTAGGTGCCCAAGAGCATGCTTTTATTATCAAAACATGCAAAGAAAGGAGTATCACCCTGTAGTAATACTCTGTAAGCAACTGCCATTAGCCATCCTTAAAAATATATCTCCTGCATAGCTATTACACACTCAGGCTAAATGTTCTGTCATAATGCAAAATAATTTTTGATGCCCTCAAAAGTCAAAAAGGTCAGTTAACACAATGCAAAACAGTATAGAGCCTTAGAATTTGAGAGGGATCTGTCTATTTACAATTCTTGGGGATCCAAGAGGAAAACAGGTTTTTCCCAAAACAAAGTCTGAGGTTCCTTCTCTGTTTTCCCCAAGGGATCCCATCTGTTAGAAATTACTATAGGTTCCCTCATACGGACAATGAGTTTAGCAAGAGGAAGTGACAGGCAGAAGTAAATGGAGAAACAGAATTCAGTTGACTGAGGAAAAAAAAATATCAAGAGAGAAAAGTCATAGAAACCACATATATATATATATATATATATATATATATATATATATATATAGTTGAATATCCACTTTTAATTAAGCTGGGCTATAACTTTAAGAAAATCCTTTCAAATCTCTTATTAACAGACTGTAGCCAGGACAAACCACCAAAACCTCTGGCTTTTAAGTATTTTTTTTCCCTATAGTTATTCTCCCAAGTGAAACTAATAAGCCCCAACTAAGGCCATGATTTATAACACACAAGGTGTCCCTAAAGAGGTGGCAAGCAGTTTTTACAAGATCTACCCTAAAGGTAACTCAGAGAAAGGAAAGTTTCACTGGCTATAAATGGGGTACAACTTACATTTCTATCCAGTCATATTCTGCAGGGCCTCAGCTTCTCAGCTAACCATCTACATACAAAGGCCCGAAAACACTATATGCCCACACAGATGGAAGGTAGGAAAACAAAACCATACATGGGAGGGAAAAGATCAATAAGTGGCAAAACTGACACAGGTATCAAAATAAAGAGGATCTATTCCCTAAGCCAGGACTTGAACCCATGCCAGCACCACAAAAGGGCAAAGCCTTACCTACTGAGCTATAGCATGGGTGAGTTTTCATTCCTCTTCCCAGGAGTCTGGAACAGTCATTTGTGAACTTGCAAAGGATTTTAAAACTACCCAAGGGAATTCTCAAGGTTAGCCATGACACTATTATTAACCTCTTTTTAATTGTTTGGAATAAGAGAACTCTAAAATCTTTTTTTTTTTTTCAATGGTGTGCTTAGTTTCAATAGTGACTCAACCTCAAACCTTTTTAAAGCCAGGATGAAAATTTTCCAGGTGTTCATCATATGATATGGTTTGGATCAGTGTCTCCACTCAAATCTCACGTTGAAATGTAATCCCCAATGCTGGAGGTGGGGCCTGGTGGGAGGTGATTGGATAATGGGGGTGGTTACTTATGAATGGCTTAGCTCCATCCCCCTAGTCTTGTTCTTGAGATAGAATTCTCACGAGATCTGGTTGTTTAAAATTGTGTAGCCTCTCCCCAGTCTCTCTCTCGGCCCTGATCCTGCCATGTAAGATGTCTGCTTCAGCTTTACTTTCTGCCATAAGTAAAAGCTTCCTGAGACCTTCCCAGAAGCAGATGCTGCTACATTTCTTGTACAGCCTGTGGAACCATGAGGCAATGAAACCTGTTTGCTTTATAAATTATCCAGTCTTAAGTATTTCTTTACAGTAGTGCAAGAATGGACTAATACCCCATACAAGCAAGAAATATTTCTAGAGAGTGGGTAGAAAAGGCTCCCTTATGATTTCCAAGAATTTCCTGTCAGAAATGGGATTAAGACAGCAAAAGACAACAAAGGCCCCATAGGAATGGGTCCTTTTAAGAAAAAATTCACCTAAGGGCTTGATACATTCAGGATGGAGAATGTGCTGATGTTTCTTGGACTCCCAGTCTTTCAGACAAGCTGCCTAATATGAACCTGAAAATTTCTGCCTTCCGGATGGCAGAATACCCCCACATGGTTACAAAGTCAAGCCCGCAAGAACATGAAACAGGATGAGAGAGAAACCTTATCTAGTTTTTGCTTCAGGGACCTGCAGCAAATTTTAACTGACCCATTCAGCAGGGCCACTCAATTGGTGGGTATATAGGGTCATAGGCCCACCTTCTCTCTTATGGTATTCCTCTTTGATTCGTGACAGAATGACTCAGAAAGATAAATGCATAGCACAAAGTTAGGCTGTATGCCAGATTCCCCACAACCTTAGATTAGTCTCATAAATCCTTTCCTCATCAATGAAAACTTTCGAGGAGACAAACATTTATTTTACCATTTACTCTGGTTTGCACATACAACACACACACAAACACACACACAGAAGAGGAAAGGTGGTCAGAATTCTTACCTTTGCCAGCTTGCCAAGTTTCTGACGGCTCCCTTTTTCTGTAGCTTCCAGAAGGAGTAGAGTAGGAGTTTGATGTTACCACTCTCGCACCATATTGTGGGGCCAGTTGCATACTGAAGGGAAATCATCCTTTTTCTATTTTATGGTATCATAGCGAAATAATCCTCTCAATAGTGCAAGGTGCAGGCCCAACGGCTCATATGGGGGGAATTGCAATTAACATTTCCCCATTCTGGGCCAGAATGAGCTATACATGTGACAAAAACACAGACAGTAGTCATTCCACTCCGCACCGAAGTATCAACTGGCCAAAGCTCAAACATCACTCACTGGCCTCTGTTGTAATTGATCATTACTCAAGGTCAGGAGGGATGGCGGCCTGACTAAAATGTGGGTCTGGACTAAGGTAGGGCAATGATCCTGGATGAACCCCCAGATTTGTAACCAACCTGATGGGTTCTTTCCTGTCCACTGCACAGAACAAAACAATCTCACTGGAATATGTGGTACTGCAAGCAAAAAAAGAGTTTAATTAATGCAAGGCAAGCCACATGCATGGAATCTTCCAGTTCCCATGGGAAAGAACGAGTTATTATTCAACTCAGTCTCCTCCAAGGCTCAGAGGTTTAGGGTTTTTTAAGGATACTTTGGATGGACAGAGAAACTAGGGAATGAATGCTGCTAATTGGTTGTGGATGAAATCATAGGAGTGTGGAAAAACGAGTCCTTGTGCACTGGGAGTTCACCTCATTTTGTTGGGGGCACAGGATGGGGTGATTGACTTGATCATTAGTCACATGTTTGGGTGAGATCAGTTCATTGCCAGTAATGGAAGTTTCTGAAAAATATCTCAAAGAGTTCAGTCTTAAGTTCTATAACAGTGGATGTTATCTAATAGGAAGCAATTGGGAAAGTCAAAGAATCTAGTGACCTCTGCCCACATGGACTCCTTATGTAGTAAAGGATTATAGAAACTATGCCTCTATAATCCTAATCTCAGAGTTCAGACCCCTTTCATAAGCCTAATTTCATGGCCTTTGTTAGTTTTCAGTCTCTGGAGGAAGGACGGGGGTTAGTTTTTGGAGGGGACTATTATCATTCTTTAATTTCAAGGTTAAACTGATAAACTAAATTTCGTGCCATAGTTAAACTTGGGCCTATGGTCCAGGAAATTGAATGAAGGATAGTCATGCGCTGTGAGGCTAGAAACAAGAAGTAATCAGCACATGTTTAGATTTATTTCACTGTAATAATCTTTGGCAAAAGGTGGTTTTATCTTCAATACACAATCTAACTCTATTTAACTCTGAGGTCTACTCTGTGCCATCCTGGCTCAATTCTAAGATGTCTCTCAAATCTTGTCAAGGCAAAACAGCTCCAGCAACCACTGGTTTACATATGTAGCTCGTTCAATCCCTGAGACAGTAAATTAATCTTTCGGAGATGCGTTCTTTGAGTCCCCACATATGAATTCAATTAGTACATCCTTGGTCTCAAAACAAACTTTGAACAACAACTGAAACAAAGGGGATGCTGAGGTGCCCAGTCGACCTAAACACATTCTTTCTATTACCCTGCTTAGTACCATGCTGGGAAGAAACTGCTACTTGAAGCACATGGGCTTACCATTGGGCGAGGAAGTGCTTTTCCTAGGGAAAGGGTCAGAGATTATCGGTGAAGGGAAGAAGATGGGGTTATGCATTGGGTTTCTGAATAGAAGGTTACCAACTTAAATTTTCAACTTCAGATCAATACTTAATATTCTTGATTGTATAATTATGTACCAAATGTTGTACAAATTTTTAGTATAAATATGACCCATGCAATATATGGAGCAATACTACAAAAATTATTACCTTGTGGATCTAAATTCAAATTAAAAATGTGGTTCCTCTATTTTTATTGGGTCAAATTTGGCAATTATAAAGCAAAAACAGCAAAGTGTACTACAAAGACATATTAAACGTAACTTTTTTTTCCCATGAGAATGTCATGCTTGGGAATCATTTTCTAACAAGCCCACATCATACACATATTGCATATTTAACATAAATTCATATGCTTACTAATAAAGTCTATTTAGGAGCAGATGGCCAAATAGGAAAGTACAGTTCCAATCCAGCACGAGGAACACTGAAGACAGGTGATGTGCTGCTTGTCAACTGAGGTACTGGGTCGTCTCAGTGGGAGTGCGGGACGTCGGTGCTGCGTCACTGACTGCAGCCTACCAGCAAGAGCTGATGCAGGGGGTGCATGCATTACTGGAAGCACAAGGGGGAAGGGGAATCCCATTTCTAGCTAGGGGGAACTGAGACACATCAACACCTGGGAAAATCGGGTAGTGAAAAAAAGTAAAAAAAAAGGAAAAAACAATAAAAAAAATTAAACAAAAGATATAGGGGAAAAAAAAATAAAAAAAATAAAAAGGTAAAAATAAAAAATAAAAAGAAAACTTTTCCACCCAATACTGCACTCTCCAAGGATCTGTAGCAACGGGCACACCAGGAGATCATTATATCCCACACCTGGGCCAGGGAGGTGGGTGTGTGGGTTTTTCCCCACACCCACGGGAGCCTCCCTCATTGGCTAGCACAGCAGTCTGCGATCTCGCGGCAAGGCAGCAGCGAGGCGGGGGAGGGGGCGCCCACCGCCATTTGCTGAGGCTTAAGTAGAGGTAAACAAAAGCTGCTGGGAAGCTCGAACTGGGTGGAGCTCACAGCAGCTCAAGGAAAACCTGCCTGTCTCTGTAGACTCCACCTCTGGGGACAGGGCAAGATAAAACAAACAACAGCCAGAAACCTCTGCAGACGCCAAACGACCTCTGTCTGACAGCTTTGAAGAGAGCAGTGGATCTCCCAACATGGAGGTTGAGTTCTGAGAAGGGGACAGACTCCCTGCTCAAGTGGGTCCCTTGACCCCTGAGTAGCCTAACTGGGAGAGTGGGAGACATCCCCCCCCACTAGGGGCAGTCTGACACCCCCACACCTCACAGGGTGGAGTACACCCCTGAGAGGAAGCTTCCAAAGCAAGAATCAGACAGGTACACTCGCTGTTCAGAAATATTCTATCTTCTGCAGCCTCTGCTGCTGATACCCAGGCAAAACAGGGTCTGGAGTGGACCTCAAGCAATCTCCAACAGACCTACAGCTGAGGGTCCTGACTGTTAGAAGGGAAAACTATCAAACAGGAAGGACACCTACACCAAAACCCCCATCAGTACATCACCATCATCAAAGACCAGAGGCAGATAAAAACCACAAAGATGGGGAAAAAGCAGGGCGAAAAAAAGCTGGATATTCAAAAAATAAGAGCGCATCTCCCCCAAGCAAAGGAGCGCAGCTCATCGCCCAGCAACGGATCAAAGCTGGCCCCCCACACACCCCCCGGGAGAATGACTTTGACGAGATGAGAGAAGAAGGCTTCAGTCCATCAAATTTCTCAGAGCTAAAGGAGGAATTACGTACCCAGCCTCAAAGAAAACTAAAAATCTTGAAAAAAAAGTGGAAGAATTGATGGCTAGAGTAATTAATGCAGAGAAGGTCCATAAACGAAATGAAAGAGATGAAAACCATGACACGAGAAATACGTGAACAAATGCACAAGCTTCAGTAACCGACTCGATCAACTGGAAGAAAGAGTATCTGCGATTGAGGATCAAATGAATGAAATAAAGTGAAGCGAGAAGAGAAACCAAAAGAAAAAAAGAAGTGAAAAAGAAATGAACAAAGCCTGCAAGAAGTATGGGATTATGTAAAAAGACCAAAATCTACGTTGATTGGGGTGCCTGAAAGTGAGGGGGAAAATGGAACCAAGTTGGAAAACACTCTTCAGGATATCATCCAGGAGAACTTCCCCAACCTAGTAGGGCAGGCCAACATTCAAATCCAGGAAATACAGAGAACGCCACAAAGGATACTCCTCGAGAAGAGCAAATCCAAGGGACACATAATTGCCAGATTCACCAAAGTTGAAATGAAGGAAAAAATCTTAAGGGCAGCCAGAGAGAAAGGTCGGGTTACCCACAAAGGGAAGCCCATCAGACTAACAGCAGATCTTTCTCGGCAGAAACTCTCAAGCCAGAAGAGAGTGGGGGCCAATATTCAACATTCTTAAAGAAAAGAATTTTAAATCCAGAATTTCATATCCAGCCAAAGTAAGTGTTCATAAGTGAAGGAGAAATAAAATCCTTTTACAGATAAGCAAATGCTTAGAGATTTTTATCACCACTAGGCCTTCTAATCTGCCTTACAAGAGACCCTGAAGGAAGCACTAAACATGGGAAAGGAACAACAGGTACCAGCCATTGCAAAAACATGCCAAAATGTAAAGACCATCGAGGCTAGGAAGAAACTGCATCAACTAATGAGCAAAAATAACCAGTTAATTATCATAATGGCAGGATCAAGTTCACACATAACAATATTTAACCTTAAATGTAAAATGGACTAAATGCTCCAATTAAAAGAACACAGACTGGCAAACTGGATAAAGAGTCAAGACCATCACGTCTGTCTGTTATTCAGGAGACCCATCTCACATGCAGAGACATTACATAGGCTCAAAATAAAGGGATGGAGGAAGATTTACCAAGCAAATGGAGAACAAAAAAAGCGGGGTTGCAATACTAGTCTCTGATAAAACAGGACTTTAAACCATCAAAGTCAAAAGAGACAAAGAAGGCCATTACATAATGGTAAAGGGATCAATTAACAGGAAGAGCTAACTATCCTAAATATATATGCACCCAATACAGGAGCACCCAGATTCATAAGCAAGTCCTTAGAGACTTACAAAAGAGACTTAGACTCCCATACAATAATAATGGGAGACTTCAACACTCCACTGTCAACATTAGACAGATCAACGAGACAGAAAGTTAACAAGGATATCCAGGAATTGAAACTCATCTCTGGCAGCAAGCAGACCTAATAGACATTATAGAACTCTCCACCCCAAATCAACAGAATATAACATTCTTTCTCAGCACCACATCATACTTAACTTCCAAAATCGACCACATAATTGGAAGTAAAGCACTCCTCAGCAATGTTCAAGAACAGAAATTATAACAAACTGTCTCTCAGACCACAGTGCAATCAAACTAGAACTCAGGACTAAGAAACTCAATTCAAAAACCACCGCTCAACTACATGGAAACTGAACAACCTGCTCCTGAATGACTACTGGGTAACATAACGAAATGAAAGCAGAAATAAAAGATGTTCTTTGAAACAATGAGAAACAAAGATACAACATACCAGAATCTCTGGGACACATTTAAAGCAGTGTGTAGAGGGGAAAATTTATAGCACTAAATGCCCACAAGAGAAAGCAGGAAAGATCTAAAATTGACACTCTAAACATCGCAATTAAAAGAACTAGAGAAGCAAGAGCAAACACATGCGAAAGCTAGCAGAAGGCAAGAAATAACTAAGATCAGAGCAGAACTGAAGGAGATAGAGGACACAAAAAACTCCTCCAAAAAATCAATGAATCCAGGAGTTGGTTTTTTGAAAAGGATCAACAAAATTGACAGACCACTAGCAAGACGCTATTAAAGAAGAAAAGAGCGAAGAATCAACTCGACGCAATTAAAAATGATTTAAAGGGGATATCTAACCAACCGACCCCACAGAAATACAAAACTACCATCAGAGAATACTATAAACACCTCTACAGCAAATAAACTGAAAATCTAGAAGAAATGGATAATTTCCTGGACACTTACACTCTTCCAAGACTAAACCAGAAGAAGTTGAATCCCTGAATAGACCAAAGCAGGCTCTGAAATTGAAGGCAATAATTAATAGCCTACCAACCAAAAAAAGTCCAGGACCAGATGGATTCACAGCTGAATTCTAACCCGAGGTACAAGGAGGGTTGGTACCATTCCTTCTGAACACTATTCCAATCAATAGAAAAAGAGGGAATCCTCCCTAAAATCATTTTATGAGGCCAACATCATCCCTGATACCAAAGCCTCGGCAGAGACACAACAAAAAAAGAGAATTTTAGACCAATATCCCTGATGAACATCGATGCAAAAATCCTCAATAAAATACTGGCAAACCGGATTCAGCAACACATCAAAAAGCTTATCCACCATGATCAAGTGGGCTTCATCCCCTGGGATGCAAGGCTGGTTCAACACTTTCGCAAATCAATAATAACATAATCCAGCATATAAACAGGAACCAAAGACAGAACCACATGATTATCTCACTAGATGCAGAAAAGCTTTGACAAAATTCAACAGCCCTTCATGCTAAATAAACGCTCAATAAATTCGGTATTGATTTGGAAACGTTACCTCATAAATATATAAGAGCTATTTATGACAGAACCCACTGCAAATATCATATGGACGATGGGCCAAATACTGGATACAATTCCCTTTGAAAACTGGCACATAGACAGGGATGCCCTTTTCGTCTCCACCACTCCTAGTCAAACATAGGTGTTGGAAGTTCTGGCTAGGGCAATTAGGCAAGAGAAAGAAAATCAAGGGTAGTCAGGTTAAGGGAAAAGGAAGAAAGTTCAATTTTGTCCCTGTTTGCCAGGATGTCATGATTGTATATATTAGAAAACCCGCATCCTCTCAGCCCAACAATCTCCTTAATCTGATAAGACTACTTAAGCTAAGTCACAGGATACAAAATTACATCCCCCTCACGTGCAAAAAATCACAAGCATTCTTATACACCAGTATACAGTCAAACAGAGAGCCAAATCAGGAATGAACTTCCAATCACAATTGCCTTCAAAGAGAATAAAATAACTTAGGAATCCAACTTACAAGGGATGTAAAGGGACCTCTTCAAGGAGATCTACAAACCAATGCCCTCAAGTGAAATAAAGAGGACACAAACAAATGGAAGACAATACATGCTCTTGGATAGGAAGAATCAATATTGGGATAATGGCCTTACTGCCAAGGTTAATTTATGATTCATTGCAATCCCATCAAGCTACCAATGAGTTTCTTCACAGAATTGGAAAAAACTGCTTTAAAGTTCATATGGGAACCAAAAAAGAGCCCGCATCTCCAAGACAATCCTAAGTCAAAAGAACAAAGCTGGAGGCATCACGCTACCTGACTTCAAACTATACTACAAGGCTACAGTAACCAAAACAGCATGGTACTGGGGTACCGAAAACAGAGATATAGACCAATGGAACAGAACAGAGTCCTCAGAAATAATACCACACATCTACAGCCATTTGATCTTTGACAAACCTGAGAGAAACAAGAAATGGGGAAAGGATTCCCTATTTAATAAATGGTGCTGGGAAAATTGGCTAGCCATAAGTAGAAAGCTGAAACTGGATCCTTTCCTTACTCCTTATACGAAAATTAATTCAAGATGGATTAGAGACTTAAATGTTAGACCTAATACCATAAAAATCCTAGAGGAAAACCTAGGTAGTACCATTCAGGACATAGGCATGGGCAAGATTTCATGTCTAAAACACCAAAAGCAACGGCAGCAAAAGCCAAAATTGACAAATGGGATCTCATTAAACTAAAGAGCTTCTGCACAGCAAAAGAAACTACCATCAGAGTGAACAGGCAACCTACAGAATGGGAGAAAATTTTTGCAATCTACTCATCTGACAAAGGGCTAATATCCAGAACCTACAAAGAACTCAAACAAATTTACAAGAAAAAAACAAACAACCCCATCAAAAAGTGGGCAAAGGGATCATGAACAGACATTTCTCAAAAGAAGACATTCATACAGCCAACAGACACATGAAAAAATGCTCATCATCACTGGCCATCAGAGAAAGTGCAAATCAAAACCACAATGAGATACCATCTCACACCAGTTAGAATGGCAATCATTAAAAAGTCAGGAAACAACAGGTGCTGGAGAGGATGTGGAGAAATAGGAACACTTTTACACTGTTGGTGGGATTGTAAACTAGTTCAAACCATTATGGAAAACAGTATGGCGATTCCTCAAGGATCTAGAACTAGATGTACCATATGACCCAGCCATCCCATTACTGGGTATATACCCAAAGGATTATAAATTATGCCTGCTATAAAGACACATGCACACGTATGTTTATTGCAGCACTATTCACAATAGCAAAGACTTGGAATCAACCCAAATGTCCATCAGGTGACAGATTGGATTAAGAAAATGTGGCACATATACACCATGGAATACTATGCAGCCATAAAAAAAGGATGAGTTTGAGTCCTTTGTAGGGACTTGGATGCAGCTGGAATCCATCATTCTTAGCAAAACTATCACAAGAACAGAAAACCAAACACCGCATGTTCTCACTCATAGGTGGGAACTGAACAATGAGATCACTCGGACTCAGGAAGGGGAACATCACACACCGGGGCCTATCATGGGGAGGGGGGAGGGGGGGATGGGATTGCACTTGGGAGTTATACCTGTTGTAAAATGACGAGGTTGATGGGTGCAGCACAGCAAACATAGGCACAAGAATTCATATGTAACAAACT